>NW_024467334.1:0-9668 GCF_000600275.1 Aspergillus ruber CBS 135680 | reverse complement strand
GTTGATCTTCTCATTACTATGGATCCTCAACCTGAAATCTTCAATTTAGAAGATTTTACTTCATCAAGTCCAGAGACTGATCCCAATGTTGAGGTATTTATTTTGATAGAGTATTTGTTAACTGATTGCTAACGGCTCAATGCGGAAATAGGGCATTCCTGTACAACTCACAAATTCAAAAAGCCATTCTCTCCAGACATCAAAAATTGAATATATTGATGACTTACCAGAGTATCCGACAAGTCATATTCATGGATATTCATATGTTGTTGCATCTAGAGGGCGATCACAGAATGAAATGGAGCAGCTTGTTCATGAGGTACTGTTAAGTACTTTCTAACTGCTTTTAAAGTGCTTGCTAATCAGTTACAGATTCAATACTCACGGCGTCAACAACATGGACCAAGGAGACCAGTCAAATGCCCATTTTTCAACTGTTTAGTTAAAAGATGGACTTGGAAATGCTCTGGTATCTACGCATGTGAATTTTTGAATCCATTTCTTCAATCCTATCATCATACATTTGTTGATGAGGATTGTTGGGATGTGATTCGAAATACTCAGAGGAATATCCAAATCCTGGAGGCAAATATTGGAAAATGAAATGCATACAGGTATTTAAACATCTCCTAAACAGCTTTGAAGCAATTACTAAGTACTTCTAGCTATTATCGGTCAAAAAATGAATTTTTCAATAAGGGTTATGCATGCATTGACCAGCTTCCAACTTGCAAGCCAGTTTTTAAGCGGCATACCCAAATGGTTGGTTAAATCTTTTTACAATGCTCCAGGTGATTTCTAACTAGTCATAGAATGTCCATGGTGAATTTCCACCATATATTGGCTGTAGTAATGGATCCAATGAGTTTTTAACGAAACATCATCGAGGATCTATTCAAGGCCATACATCAATTGATCTACAGTTTCTTGAGGACCTTTTTAATCATGATATTATGCCACCAACTGAAGAATGTGGTGTTTTTGAATCATTAGCATCCCAACAAAAGTATTGCGGTAAGTGCTTTTTAAGTGGTTGTCAATCACCTATTAACTGGTTAAAGATCGAGATCACCTCCAGGGGCCAGGCAGACTACAGCATACTTCCTGTGGTGTTATTTTTACTGCTTTAGTGCCAGTTGATATCAATGAATGTCCATATATCCTCTTTACATCCCATGGAGTTCACCAGCATCCACCTCCACCACCAAGCAAGGCACCAGAACGAATTTTACAAGGAGTGAAAAGGATTATCCAACAAATACAAGACCTGAGTTTGACCACAGGTAAGTGGTTGGTTCTCAAGTGATTGAACAGTACATACTAAGTAGTGTTAGCACAATTTCTTCGAAGTCCACAACTAGAGGCATTTTGTCAGCAGTATGGTGCTTCTACATTAGCAGAGATCCACTCTAGCTTCTGTAATAAAGACCGAATTGCAACAATTATTCAGAAACAACGACTTCTTTCCTACCCTAATGGACAGGATATTAATGGGTTGCTATTCCTACAGAACCGGGATTCGCTAATCAATGTAAGTGGTTCTAATCATCCATTGCCTCATTGAATGGCTATTAGAATGCTAATAAAGTGCCTAGGAATACATTCAAGAGAAATATCATGATTCTCAAGGTACAATGGTATTTTGTGCCTTCAAGGATCAGATTGACTTATTATCAACTTTATCTTCATTTGAAATTGATATGTCTTTCAAGCGAATTCGATCCAAAGAGATGAATGAGGTTCTTTTTGCAACATTCATGCCAGATCAATGCAAAAGTTAGTATCTGCATAACTGCTTGAGAGCTACTTGCTAACCACTTGGCAACTAGTCATAACTTTACTTCGAGTCTTTACCAGTGAGGATTCTACTGAAGGTTACTATTTACTTTTCAAGCGAGCATTCCATCTTATTGAGAAGGTTTCTGGACGACCAGTTCTATTTGATCCAATTCATGGATCTGGGATTCATGGTATTATTGTTGATATGGACACAAAACAGTACACAGGTAAGCACTCCTGAAGTACTTATAATGCAGTTACTAAGTAATCAGGGCTTGGGCAATATCTTTCTGAAATTGATCCTCAATACCAAGATCCTACATGGCAGTTACAGCATATTATCATATTCTGTCGTGTTCATTTTCAACGCTCAATTTTAAAGGCAATTGGGACTAAAAATAAAGGATCAGGCCTTTGGAGTCGCATGATGAGTCTCCTAGATTGCCAGTCAGAGGCTGAGTATGATGAGTTGATTAAACTACTGATACGTTAGTATTGAAGTGGTAATAAATCACTCAATAAGTACTTACTAACTATTGAATAGAATATGAATCACCAGCAGTCCAGACCTGGGCCATACAAAAAAAGAGTGCAGTTATTAAGGCAGGTCTAAATGAATCATGCTCAAAAATTCAGCCACATTATTTTAATCTTTTACGAAACCATACAAATGCTGTTGAGCAATCACACCAAAAGTCATATGCTTCAGGGAAATATTTGACTTTGGCTGAAGCAGCTCGGAAGTACTTACCAACTACTCATCAACTGCTTGATACAACACTAACTATCTTAGTTCTGCAAAACTTGACAAAGATGATATTCTTCAATATCATAATTTTCAGCAGTTCAATATTCATCATTCATATCGAGCTTCTACAATGGAGGCAAACTATCTGCGGCACATGAGTTGGGAAAGTAAGTTACATAAGTACTTCTTAAGTAATTGACAAGTACTTAATTTAATATAGGAAGAGGCTGTAAACGTCAGCGATTATCTTCAACAGCTGAATCAGAGAGTCAAGCAAGCAGTCAAAATTTTGAAATCTCACATGAAAATTCAAGAAGTTCCTCTTCTCAGGTTGCTGATAATGAGTAAGTATACTTTCATGTCAAGTGCTTCTTGAGCAGTTACTGACTAGTTGATAACTACTTAGATCTACAACCTCATCACGGAATCTTCGCCGAGTGGCTTCAACAAACATACTGACAATTGAACAACGCCGTCAAGAATTAGAATTACGAGACCTGGAGGCAGAAGTCAAAAGGAAAGAAGAAGAGGTTCGCTTGAAACAGCTTCAAAATGAGCAATTAGAGCTGGAACTTATGAGGCAGCAGATTCAAATTCAGGAGCAGCAGCAAACTGATTAGCAAGTACTCAACAAGCATTCAGAAACTGTTTATATAGTAATGTTGAGCCTTCATCATCTCACTGCCTTTTATTTTTCCATTACATCTTTTTATCAGTAGCCAGCAAGTGCTGAAGAACAATCTATATGTGAGATTTGTGACCCTAATTTATTCCGCAACAAATATATATATTTTTGCTGGCAAACAACTTCAGGTAGCTATTGGCCGTCTCATACAGGTACCAAATATAGCACCTCTGAATCAATTGATTAGAATCTATATTCCAATCGCATGTACATTGGTTTTTATTAAATCCATAGACGTTTCGATGGATAGGGAAGTCATGTAAGGCAGTTGAAATTAGTGACATGGATTGAAACTTTACACAGGCTGTTTCCATCTGTATTTTAGTCACATGACTGCCAAGGCCATTAATCAGCAGGAATGTGACACGCGACCCAAAAAACGAGACCTCATCATCTGCAACCACAATCCTGACTGACACGAACCCTGATACGATCCCTGATACTATTACTAATCCTGACTCCGACTAATACCATTACTAATCCGGACTCCGACTAATACCATTACTAATCCGGACTCCGACTGACACTAATACTATCAATACTAACTCAATCCACACTCCATCTCCTCTCATCATTCACTCTCAATGCTCCATGTTATCCATCTGGCTTCCTTGATACTATCATCTCTCCCTCCATTGCTCTTCTATTATTTGCCTGCACTGCCCTTCCCTTCTCACCTCTTCTCTGCATCTTACTCATCACCTCCAATTCTTCTGCATCATTACTGTCAATCTCCATCTCTTCTCTTCTCTTCTCTATCCTTGCCTGGTCTTGGTGTCTTCCATTTTTCCATTTTCCTTCCTCTTTCCATTACTGCTTCTGCTATATATTCCTTCCACACCTAGGCTGTTAATTCATCCCATTCACCCCCACTTTTCTCTGAAGACCTTTGGCAGCAGCAGCTGCTCACTACTATCACAAGCCTCCGCCTACCCTTCCAGATCATTGAAAATGAACACTTCCAGAAATTTCTATGCTTGGCCCAATCAGCTCCTTCAGTCCCGACTTTTCATACTGGTCGAACAATGCAACGTCGCCTACAGAATATTGTCCAAGATCAGCAAAAAGACCTTCTTCGGATGCTTCCACCATACAGTAAGCTCTCAATTGGACTAGACTGCTGGACATCACCCTTTCAGCAGGCCTTTATGGCTATCACTGGCTATTTCCTTGACCAGGAATGGAACTATCGAGAGGTGTTACTAGGGTTTGAACCCCTAGAAGGCCCGCATACTGGGATAAATCTTGGTTCAGTTCTATCTGAGACCCTTCGGACGCATCAAATACCAGACCAAATTATGGCCATTACAACAGACAACGCATCAAACAATCAGACAATGATTGCAACCCTACAGGAAACCAATCCTAGCATAACAATCATCCGGATTCCTTGTATGGCACATGTTATGCAGTTAAGCCTAAAGCAGCTGCTTGGTCAGATGAAAGCAAATCCTCAGAATGACACTGCAGAGATGGTTTGGTCTGAAGAGCTTAACCAGGCCGCCTGTCAGAGAGCAAAGAAGCAAGATATTGCAAATACCCTCTGCAAGGCCCGCAATCTTGCTATTTATATTAATGCAAGCCCACAGCGGCGGGATGCCTTTCTAAAACTTCAGACTAAGCAGCCTACATTAGTCCCAATCCAGGACGTTCGTACGCGCTGGAATTCAACCTTTTTAATGCTTCAACGGGCTAAACGGCTTCAGTCTGATCTAGATCAATATTGTTTGGCATATCGCGTTAATCATTTAATGATCAATTCAGATGAATGGCGACAGATTGATTACCTTCTTTATCTTACAAAGCCTTTCTTCTGATTTACAACAGCGCTTTCTAAGACAAAAGATATCACTATCCATAGTGTCTTTAGTATCTATAATATGCTATTTGACCATCTTGAAGTCTCAATCCGACAGTTAAGACGGAAGAAGGTCAGTATCAACTATCACCATCTGATTTATATCTACCTTTTCTTACTTACCTCTTATTTTAGGTTGGATGGAAGCAACAGATGCTAGAAGCTCTTGAATCAGCTGAAGTCAAGCTTCGAGAGTATTATAGGAGAACAGATGACAAAGATCTTCATGATATCTATGCGCATGGCACTATTCTAGCACCCCAGCATAAATTGCAGTTCTTTCGTACCAAGGATTGGTCTGAAGAATATGCAACAATATATCATGAAAGTCTTCAAGATTGGATGAAAGTATATCAGACTGATAGCCTTTTGACCTCAAGGCCTCAGGCTTCTGTCCAAGCATCTGAGCTGGATAAAATGCTCGCATTTGAGACTGAGTCCACCCAGGACCAAGATGAATTAACAAGATATCTACAAGGAGGTAAGCTTTTAGTCTCATCTCCTTTAGTCTGACCTCCTTTCATCTAATGGCTTTTATCTTAGGTTTGGTCTCAATTAGCCCTTGACAGTTCTGGAAAGATCATGAGCATGAATTTCCTACACTTGCACGTATAGCTCGGGATATCTTCTCTATCCCTGCTACTGGTGCTGGTGTAGAGAGGTTATTTAATTCAGCTCGTGATATCTGTCATTATCGAAGAGGTCGTCTAAATGCCAATACCATTCAAGACCTAATGATGTTTACTTGTGCAACTAGATTTGAGATGGAAGAAGAACAGATTGCTTTCATCCAATCTCTGTCTATTCATGAGGAAGGTGAGACAGATGGTCTTTTTACTGAGACAGAAGATATTGAACCAATCAGTGATACTGAGGAAGGTGAGGAGGTATTGAGATCAATTAGGGGTGGGAAGAGACGAATGAGCCTTTTGTCTAATCATTCTGATCAGAATGATGATGTTTTAATTCCATTACCTACAATGACAGGAAGCCAAATACGTGCCTCTGGTAGAGTGAAAAAGCGCCCTAGAGTACTTGAGGGATATGAGGTTGGTTAGAATAGAGTAGAATAATGGAAATTTCATCTTTTTGTCAGAATCAATAGCTTCTTTTCGTCTGTAAGTTTTACGACTATAATACTAAAGATACTGCATAAATCGCATTGATTATGCCTCTCCAGTGGGTCTTCGTATTTGGGCATCTTGGCGAGCCCATGGGCATGACCCGTGGGCGGGCCGGCCTACTCTGACCGCCCATGGGCCCTAAGCTTAGGCCCAAGGCCCGACCATGGGCGGGCCCGGGCATGCCCATATGGTCATGCCCATGGGCATGTCAATGTCTACCCAAGGACAATGTCCAGGCCTACCTTCGACTAGAATATCGAATCTGGAGAAGAAAAGAGAAGAGACAAATCTATTTATATGAAGAAGTCCTATATGGTTGTGTGTGGTCTCGCTAAGCAGCTTGTTTGCCTTGGTTGCTTCCGTGGCATTTTTTGCCGTGTTGATGATGTTTGCTGATGAAGGCGCTGGGCTGAGCTGTTACAATATTGAGGTATTGCTAATATCGAGGTATCGCTTATAAACGGGTTGTACTACCTTGAGCAAGAAACGCGCAAGTTCACATTCCCCATCATTGCTACTAATGCATTTGAATCACGTCATGCATGCTGAAACTCTGAATTGGGGGGGGAAATCTGTGTAGCCACACATACTCTGTATTCAGAAGGGCGCGCACGGCCATATCCGGTTATCCTTCAGGAGGGGTTGATTTTTGCCATTGGGCAGGGTTGGGTGGGTCCCAGTACGGGCCGCGGGCCGGGCCTGCCATGTCTAGCCTGTCGAATCTGGATCCACCCTCTGAACCACCATGCAGTAGAGTGCCACTGGCACCCCCGTGACCCCGCCCCGAACCCGCCCTGCTGATTTTCGAGGCCCCGTTGGGGCGAGCTGGTTTGGGGCACCCTGTCCCAAAGCCCCACCCCACCCCGTTTACAAGGCCTTACGGGAAGGCATGGTATAACGCGGAGAGTCTCGGGTTTTGGGGCGGAGCATTGCCTGCCACAACCCACCCCGCCCCGTGTGAAACTCTAAGTACATGTTTCGGGTTTTATTTCATCCAGGATACTATCAATATCTTTCGCCGCCGCCCACTCCTTCTCAATAATTTCCTGGTGTTTTGGGCTTCTCACCTGAAAAGAGGCTTCAAACGGTCCAGAGACTGCTGCAAACGTGAATTTTAGGTCCCACGGGTCGACCTCAATCTTTTTTCCATCCCTGTACGCATGAGAAATATTGTATGCCCAAAGAAGTCGAGAAACCACAAGGAAAACACTACTGTATCCCAAATGTCTCCCAGGGCAGAGCCTTCGGCCAAACCCGAAGGAATTGTGCTGCACACTGGGACCCTCCAGCCATCGTTCAGGTTTGTATTGATACGGATTGGGAAATTCCTGGGGGTTGAACGCCATAACCCATATATTTGGAATTATCATAGTGCCTTTTGGGATGTGGTATCCCATGTATTCATCATCCTCCGTGTTGGCATGCGGTAAGGCGAAGGGTGCGGGAGGTTGCCATCTCATTGCTTCCTCAATCATGGCATTGACATAAGGCAAACGGGGTCGGTCTTCAGCAGAGGGGAGTCGATCAGAACCAACAACTCGGTCAAGTTCGTTCTGAGCTGATTCCATACATTTAGGATGTAAAACAATTGCCTTGATGAGTAAGCGTGTAACAGTGAGGATTGCTTCAAATCCGGCCTGCTCAAGCGTTCCAATCATATAAGCGAGTTCTTTGTCAGGCAGCTGCTTTCCGGAATCTGATCCCATGGCTTCAAGGACCCAATTCCATTTCAAGGTTGATTTGGCGGTTTGTAAGTGTTTCATGTGCAATGCAGTTGTTTGACGCTCTACATCAGCTGCAAGCCACTTCCATGGAGCCATGAATCTTGGGGTATGATCGAGCACAGGAAACAGTTCAACTAGCAGGCAGTACATGCTGCCCAAAGCCTCAAAGGGACGCGCATCAATTCTTTCCAGCTCTCTTGGCTCGTCGCAGTCTTTTCGCTCTAGATGCATTCCATAGCCCAGTGTAAGAACCAAGCTGGCCGAAAACCGAGCCAAGCTTTTAGAGAAGTCATCAGATGATAAGAGTTCAAAAAGAACTTGTTTGCTTTCACGATCCTCTAAAGGCCTGTATCGTTTGATAGCGCCCATGTCTAGCAGCGATGTGGTTATTCGATTATGAATCCGCCATCTTTTGTTGTAAGGAATGATGGCTAGATTCATTCCATTCGTCATACGCTCTGATGCCATGATAAGTCGAGGTCTTGAGCTGTAGATGGCACCTCGCTTGTCCAATAAGTCGCGAGCAATTTCGTAAGATCCGATGCTGATAACCAGACGCTGAGCATAGCGGAGAGTAATGATTGGGCCGTATTCATTGTGCCAGTTTTGGAAGCATTCCATAGGTGATTTCTTGAGTATTTCATAGATATTTCCTATTATTGGCATGGGCATAGGGCCTGGCGGGAGTGACTGGCGGTTCTTGAGGAAGAGAAGCTTGCACATAAAGAAGCAAACCACAAAGGACAGCGGTATGCTCAGAGAAAGATTGGCCAGCAAATTTAGCATGTTAGGCAGATAAGCTTTTAAAATGGTTGCTTTCGCTTTAAAAATATCCATGTGTGAGAAAGGTTTATAAAATGAAAACCTGAGAGTGTTGTTATCAGCTTTTTGAGACTTTGCTGTCCTTGATAACAAGAATTCAAGTACCTTCCCCTCATTGAAAATTGGAAAAGTAAAGGGGGTGGCGAGAAGCGAAGGCCAATCCACTGGAACAAGACCTTCTCCAGCTGAGCAAAAAGTACTCTTTGGTCTACTATCTCTAGACCTCGCCCTCACCCGCGGGTAACCCTCGGAGGGTCACCCTAATACCCTCATTTTGAGGGTTGAGGGTCTGGCTCTCTTACCCGCAGTGAGGGTCCAGGTCAGGTCTTGACCCTCCGAGGGTGACCCGCGGGTTACCCGCGGGTCATCAAACAAGACAAACAGTGGAGACTCATGTCCTGCATAATTTATGCAGGCCTTGGCTGTAATTATGTGTATCTCATTTACAGTTACATCATCACATATTGACAGTAGAAAGAAGATTTCTGTGATTGATATTGATCAGGTGACAAGACTTCATTCTTTTAGACTAAGGCTAGCTACAGTACTATTCTTAATTTCTTATTGAACCTCATACCCCTCAAGAAGTCTCGGGTGTTTCCGAACTCTCCCTGACATGCGCTGTTGTGGGAGTGGAAGAGTAGGCTCATCATCCTCATTTTCACAGCCTCCCTCTGGCATAGATGCAATACTCCTTTGCTGCTTCCCCTGGCTCTTTCCACCTGGAACTTGGCTAATTTGCTGTATCTGGATCAAATCCCCCTCATCATCTTCCTCATTATCACTAATTGGATCAAATTCACTTGCTTTGGTGTCTTTTTCCTCTCTGTCCGCCTGTACCTCTTCATAGGAGAGATACTCATTGATCATTGCCCTCTGTTCTTCCTTGAGATCAAACCGGGATGTACACATAAAAAGCATTAGGTCT
>NW_024467333.1:217867-225521 GCF_000600275.1 Aspergillus ruber CBS 135680 | reverse complement strand
CAGGCCAATCATTCCAATTCTCGACAGTCAGATATAGGAGATGATATCCTGTTTCAGTCTAGCTCCTCTGGATTTATACCTGCAAGAAGAAGAGGTAGCTCTCATTCTTCTAGAGGTCAGGCTTCGAGGTCACCATCTGTGGTATCCTTAAGGTCAAGGTATGTTAAGGACCAGTTCGGAACTAGTTTCATACTCATATAAATAGACAGTCTGTCAATTCCCCATCTGCAAGATCAACTCATATGCAGTACGTCATCTCCATATACTAGTTCACTAGTCCATACATTAACTAGTTTCTCAGGACACCAAATCTGCAACAGACTGCAATGACTAATCTTCAATTCCAATATCAAACCCAACAGCAAGAAGAAGATCTGGAATATGATAGAGAGCGGGTAAGGTTATTGGAAAGGCAATTAGAGCTTGAGGAGCAACTTCAGGCTATACGAGGGAGGACTAGTTCCCACCCTTAAATAGTTCCATTTAACCTTCCTCTTTCATGTTATAGGGTTCGCGTATGAACCCAAAGGATGACTGTTTTGCCAAGGCCAGCACATAAAGCAGCCAGAAAGGGCCCAAAAAAACTATCAATGACTGTCATACGATCCCCTGGCATACAAGAACTTCCAGCGACCCCTTCATCCAACTGCTGACCTCTGAGAGGGACCACAGAGAATACTATTTGGAATATCATTCCTGTACAACCATAGAAAAAGGCTTCTGTCTCAGCTCTATTTGTTTCTTCTTCAACAATTCCTTCTTGTATAATAAAGGGTAGCTTTAGGTTAAGACAACTTGAGTTCAAACCCTAACATTTCAATATAGAAAGAAATTGTGACAACTTGATGTTGTGTTTACAGCTTGACACTGCATCTACAACTAATTATGACAAACAAATTGAATAGAGTTGACATGGATAGAGCCCTGCCGTACAGCTGTCTATAAAAAACCCTTCATCTGTTAGATAGAATTCCTTTCCTTTTCTTTCTCCAGATTTGATATTCTCATTGATGGCTACTATGTCACGGGCTCGGTAGCTAGTAGATATTAACGAATTGATATTCCTATCTAAACCAACTAGTAGCCATCGACGGGAATATCGAATCTGAAGAAGCAAAAGGAAAGGAATTCTATCTAGCAGATGAAGGGGTTATTTATAGATGACTGTACGGTATGGTTCTATCCATGTCGACTTTGTTCAATTCATTTGTCATACTTAGTCGTAGACGCAGCGTCGAGTCGTAGACACGACGTCAAACCATAGACACGACGTCAAACCGTCACATACTAGTTGGTTTAGATAGGAATATCAATTCATTAACATCTAATAGCTACCAAGCCTGTGGCAAAATTCAACAGAAAAAGCTTAGTCTTCATCCTCACTTTCATTGGACTCCTCTTCTTCAGAGGACTTTCCCTGGTCACCACTATCAAAAAGTGCAAAGTGCTCACACTCCTCATACTTGCAGCACACTGGTAGAACTGGTTGGTCAGTGGTTCAGGATCAGTAGTTAATCATTACTTACACTTAGCTTTGTGTGCATCCTTGCAACTCTCACAGGGGACCACATGGCCCATGCGGCGGACCAGACGTCTCATCTCAGTCATGTGAACCTAGAACTAGTTAATAACCAGTTCATGTAAACAAAGAAAACTAGTTCTCTTACTTCACCATCACGGCGGCGTGGAAGAGGGGGCAGGGCAGGGGCAGACTGTTTGGCATCAAATTTCTTGATCACCGCCTCATAGAATTCTGGAACCAGTTAGTAACTAGTTTCTGAATTGGAACTCAGTTAACTTACTGACTGCTGCAGACTCTGCCTCTTGGTCAGGGCGCCCACCACTTTCACCATCCAACAAATCATAGGTATGGGTATGCTTCGTTCGAATATGCTTCTTGAGATTGTTGAGGGAGATAAATTTGGTCTGGTTCAATTCATTCCATCAGCAACCAGTTATTAACTAGTACTAGTGAGCTAGTTCTCACCACATTTTCACATCCTTCAGCACGGCAATAGACCTCCCCAACAAACGGCACCAGGTAACCCATAGACTAAACGTAGAACTAGTTATTAACTAGTTCTAGTTCCTAACCCGCATTCGTATCTTTACCGTAACCTCAAAATCCGGTAGATACAGTTTTTCCTTGCCTAGCTCAACGTATCGCTTGTATGCCTCCTAAAAATACTCGTTAGTCTGATCCCAACGAAACAACTGGTTCCGATTGAAAACTAGTTCCGAACTAGATAATAACTTTTAACTCACATTCGTCTTCACTCTCGCCATTCTGGATGGCCGAGCTTGTACGGATTAGAGGAGTAGTAGATAGACAGATGTAGAGAAATAGAAAGAAAACAGAGGGAAGTAGTAAAAGAAATGTGAGAAAGAAAAGTTATATAGGAGAACTAGATTTCTGTAAGGTATTGAAAAACCTCAGCCCACCTTCGTGGGCCAGGGTGACCTTATCCCACGTGACTAGCTAGAGGGTGGGCTGAGGTCTACGGTCGGGTGGCCTCAACTGTATTCACCCTCAATCGAGAATCATTCATGATTCGAGGTGCTTTTCGGGCCTAGCCCGTTACAGGTGGCATCTGCACATGGAGGCGCTGATTACATAATGCACAGAGGCCTGATGGATTCCGCGCACGTGATCAAGAGACGGGTGTCGGAGTTGCGGCTTAGTCAGGGTTGAAAGTACGTATCAAGCGTATATGGTCGAGGTCTCTGATTCTTGCAAAAGTGTGCTATCTAGGATCCTATATAAGACCGTAACTACCGTATAGAGTATACTAAGCGATTGTGCGGTTTCAAAAGCAGTAATAGCAGAGTAAATACGCTGCTTGCGCCATATGATATCAGCGAGGCATCAATCAGGCATCAGTTGGTATTGTTCGCTAAGGAACCTCTATATTCCGACAACTGGCTATTGATAAGGAATAACATCGGATCGATTAGGCAAGTTCCACCGACCCGGTTATATAGCCAATGTGTACGCACATTGTAGATAGACAAGCACTCAACCAGCTGTGTGTGGGTATACGCGTTAATAGGCAATGCACTTCTCTCGTTAAAATTGGACCTCTCTGTATACGACCTCGTTAGTCGCGGATAATCGACTCCTCCGGACCTCCGACCCCCGATCCCCATTTCAGCTCTAACTATTGCCTAGTTTGTGTGAAGTGGGAGCCTTTATTTTCAAAAGGCATCAGGATTCTGTATTGTAAAGAAAGACCAACGACTAAAGGACAATACATACAATCAGTCGCAGTTCTTCCCCGTCCCAGTCATCCAAATCAGCATTGATTAGAGCTTCGGTGTTTATCCTGTCAACATCATCTAAGGTATGCCTCACTTGGCTTCCTTATCCACCGCCAGTAGAGGGCCCTCCTCCCACAGCCGGTTATATATGAGGTGGGTTGTCAGCTGTTGGGGGGACGGTTTGCGGACATAGAAATTCTTCGCGATCTCGGGGATGAAAGCATCGCGGTTATGAAATGGTCAGGCTTCGCACGAATCATTACAGATTGTGCAGTAATTTGCAGACATTTCTCGAACACAATGCAGGTGGTCAAATCTACTATAGTTTGATTGGATATTGCTGCATTTGACTGGATATGTTGTCTTGGATTTATTGGACGATGTTGGACTCGGATTTCAGTATACAACGGTGCAGCGTTATTGCAAGTGAGTTATCATTGAAAAACAATCAACAGCAGAATCCGCCGTGTTGCTTTTTGGGGCTCACTGGGACATGTTTCGAACGTTTATGGTGTTTTATTTGGTTCTGCGTCTGCGAGTTGATTCTGGATTTATGCATGGTGTTAAGAGACGTAGCTATTGTATCGCTTGTTCTGTCATGCTTGCCACTCCAATGAGCTCTCTGACGCTATTTCCCTGTTGCTTTGGGCCAATTTACGTTTTGCCCAGTGACTTGAGTATATAATGAACTATTGAACTGATTCTCAGAAAGTAACCTAACTATCGTCTTGTTATTCTTATACGTACAAACGGCCAGCCCAAGCTGGAACAAATCAAACTAGTATAGATAAAAAGAAACACATATCCACTTCAATACATTAGACCACATGTAACCCTTCGACATCACATTATTCAGTGTGACACACTTAGAAAGCCATAACCATAGCAGCGATGGCAACAGCACCAGCAGGGCCACTCATCTTGTTAACGGAAGCAGCACCAGTGAACTGAGGCGCACTGCTGCTCGAAGCGGCAACACTGCTGCTAGCAGACGAAGAAGCAGGAACCTTGAACAGCGAAGACGAAGTAGGCTTAGCAGCCTGCGAAGAAACAGGCGCAGCACTGGAAGACTCAGCAGCCTTGGTCTCAGTCTCAGACGCAGGAGCAGCAGTGCTCACAGGCGCCTTGGCGGGCTTGTTACCAGAGTTCGAGTTGGCGACGTCCTCGAAGTCTTCGACACCCTTCTGGATAGCATCGGAGATACCAGAAGCAAGCGAGTGCGCGATATCGTGCAGGTTCTCAGGGACCTTAGAGACGATAGCGTCGGAGAGCTTGAGAGCAGCGGTCTTCTGCTTCTGCAGATCGTTGTAGGTCAGCGAGCCCTTGCCTGCGTCGACGATCTTCTGCTTCTTGCTGTTGAGGTCGGAGATGGTAGACTGGATCTTGTCCTTGAGGTCGGAGACGGGCTTCTGGAGGCCCAGGGCGTCCATACTGTTCAGCTCATCGCCGCCGTTGACCTTGGTGGTGCCGGAGTTGATGGCGTCGACGAGGGAGTCCGAGGCAGACTCGACGGGCTGAGTGTCGCCGCCGTTGAAGTTGTTGATGGCAGTGTGCAAGGAGCCGACCTTGTCGCTGATGCCGGAGAGGACGCCGGTGATGGAGGCGAGGTCGCGCCCAACGCGAGTTGGGCCGCGGGCCTCAACGGTGGCGGTAGCCAGCACGTTGGCCGAGAGGGCCAGGGTGGTGAGGAGAGAGAGAGAGAACTTCATTTTGTTGAGTGTCGTTTAACGAGTGTCTTCGGTAAAAGAGTGAAGGATTAAGATGAATAGATTACAATGGATGCTGTTGACGAGCACTCAAGTGACGGAAGTAGAGCCCTCTTTATACAACGACAGGGTCCTGTCTCAAACGAAGTGCCAGAAATTCGCCTTCTTCAAAATTGGGTGATGCGTCAGATTCCAGCCAGCATTCGGGCGATCCCCCAGACGCCTTGGCCAGGCCAAAAAGAAGAGCCTGGCTAGAATTGGCATCATAATCATTTATTTGTTAATGTTGCTGAATGCGAATAACTTGTCTTGCAGCTGTATGAAGCAATGGTGGTCACAGCTGGCCAGGGGATTACCCGATTCGGCATTAGTGAAGCCAAAGAGACTCAATTTTGGGCATTTTGAGTATGCACCGCTTGACTGCAAAACTGGCCGAATAGATTTTGTGTTTCATGAACAGACAATCCGTCAACAGAGTTTACCCTGAAATAAGGCTGAGGCAATAAATCGTCCAGTCCTGTGCATTGTGCCCCTGGTGCCGTCAAATGGTGAACTCAAAAAGTGATCGAACCGTTGAAAGGACGGTCCGGGGAACATTTTTGGGATGTCTTTTGGCAATTGCAATTCCATGACAAATGAAAACACTGTATGAGGCGAACCGACTTGTTGGCTCAATAATGCGCCGTCTGTATTTTGGGATGTTTCACCTTATTTACCATTGCGAGTATATAAACCAGGATCCCAGTGCTTCCCTAAGAACTTTTGATTATCAGTTTTGTTCAATTTCACTCTTGTCATCCTGTATCATGTTCCATACCATGTACATACTATGTATGGTACATACCCCTAATCCAAGATCTAAGGTTATCTCTCGGATCTCCCGGACATACGCATGGCCGTTTATCCCGGCATCCGCTGAATAAAGAATGGAAAAAGAATACTCGGTGCAAAACACCCGAGTTCTTATTGTCATCGACACGTTTTCTTTACTTACGTAGACTGCTCCCGGGGTTATGAAACCCGGGATTCCCGAAGTGGATTCGATGGAGTCAAAATTTCCGTTTTAGGATGACGGAAATTCCGACACCTTTTTTATATCTGTACTTTGTAGACCTTCTTTCCGCTCATTCAAAGCAACTGTCTTCAATCGCAGCACAATGCGCTCGTTCTTCCTTCTAGCCGCCGCCGGCCTTGCCTCCTCCCTGTCTGTCGACGACCTCTACCTCGAAAACGCGCCCTCCTCGCCGCGTCCGTATATCATCCCTCACTATGCCGACTCGCACTCCGTCTACGTTGGCAGCCAGGTCTACCGGTTCCCGGTGACCGGTCCGTCGTCAGACTATGCATTCACGCTGATGAGCACAAATGCGCCCGCGAGCGGGTCGCTGGGTGTGCTCCCGCATATCCACCAGGCGCATTATGAGAACTTCTTCAACTTCAAAGGGCGGTTCCAGCTGTGGGCGCAGAAGGATGATGCCGAGCAGCAGGGAAGACTGTTGACGCAGGGTGACTATGGCTCTGTGCCGAGGAATACCACGCATACGTTCCAGATTCTGGACCCGGATACGGAGATGGTTGGCGTTGTTGTGCCGGGTGGATTTGAGTACGTCCCCATCACTACTAGAAATGCACCCCGCACAGAGAGCTAATGAGAATAGGGACCTCTTCTATACCCTCGGCCAGAACTTCACCTCCTCCACAAATACCCCCTACACCCCCGCCGCCGTCAACGAATCCTCCCCCAACGCCAACACCATCTCCAGCCTCCAGCAATTCGATGTCTATGCGAAACTAGACTTCAACCCCCGCCGCGATTTCGCCAACGGCTCCGCCCCCTCCAGCAACTGGCACGAAGAGTCTAACTCCCTCGGCACTCCAGGAAAACCGTACTTCATCGCCAACAACTACGGGCCTAAGTACCTCAACGCCCGGCACGGGGCATACCAGATCGTGCAGCCACTGGTCTCGCCGTCGCAGTCGCAGGATGTGAACTTTACCATGTCGACTATTCTGATTAACCGCCCGCGCAACGGTGCGAGTGGTGCGACTGTGCCGACGTGGGAGGGCCCTGGAGCGGCGGCGTTTGAGGTGCTGGAGGGATCGTTGAAGATTCAGATTGGAGAGTATCCTGTTGCGACGCTGAATTCGGGGGATGTTGCGTTTATTCCGAAGAAGACGGAGTATAAGTATTGGACCGAGGGGGCTGTTGCTAAGGTGTTGTATGTGAGTAGCGGGAAGGAGGGTGTTGACCAGCAGTTGATTCGGGAGGGCAAGAAGTGGGAGTATGTTGCGTTCCCCAGGCATTAACCGTAGCCCGGTAAACTGTATATACATAGATATAGGCATGTCAGGGCTCAACTATTGTTATCACAGTTGGTTCACTGGAGGAGGCCCGGAGGCTTCTCATCAATGGCATTCGCTTCGGAGGATCCCGGTACAGGACAGAGCAGTACTGGGAAACAGGAGTAGATACAGTCTGCCCCAGATGCTGCCAATTGGGCCACCGAAGCTTCAAAGCCTGTGGGGACCGCCCACCATGCTGTTTTATATGTGCGGGACCCCATGAGGGCACTGAACATGTCTGCCGGGTAGTAGACTGCCCAGCCAAACCAGGAAGCGCCTGTAAACACACTCCAGCCAAATGTGGCATCTGCAGCGGTTCACACCCAGCAACAGCAGGGAATTGTCCT
>NW_024467333.1:0-216837 GCF_000600275.1 Aspergillus ruber CBS 135680 | reverse complement strand
CATTTATTTAGTACCTCCTTGATCAGAGGTAGCGGCAGGGTTCCAGCAGGCACATGGGCGAGATAGGCTTTGTACGCGGGCTGCTCTCATTAATAATGTATTTATTAATTGCTTCTTAAGCACATGGTTGATATTTCCTTACCACATCTGCAAGTGTAGAAGGCATTATGACGGCAGAAATGGGGACAGTGTATCAATTGCGTAGGCAGATAAAGGATTTCAACATAAGACAGAGTGTAATTTTGGGGCGCCTTCAGTGTTGTGGATCATGTGATTTAGCGGGGCTCGGTAAGGTAACTCCGGGGCTCTCCGAGAAATAAAGCGGGGCGCTCCGACCTATGCACTCGTGTGCTAATGTCTGTAATTATATTTCCGAGTGTCACGTGCGTTGTTCATTTTTGGTGGTATCTCTGGGGTAATTACAGGAGAATTGTAGGAGTATGGGAATAGCTACCAATGCCGTACAGAGACCAATACCTGCTCTCGTGGATCTGATTCAACGTGTGGTTGCCCTGATCCCAGTCCCAGGCGTGTAAGAACCTGCCAGGTTGGCTTTCGCTTCAGCCCTTCCCGTACCGGGATCTTCTCGAGTGCATCGTATCCGTTGAAGTATTTGATGAATATCGGCCACAACTTTTGCAGTGAGATATGAGGTCCCGCATGGTCCCTGCTGCCATGCGAAGCGGCCACACTCAACTCTCCATTATCCGGGAACTGGGAGACAAGCTCTTCCAGCCATCTGGATTCGAGTGGCGATGCCCGATGGGGCGAGAGAATAAGAGACGCCGTTCGCAAAGGCACGTTGTGATCCATGAGTGAATGCGAGAGATACATTTCGTTGGCCATCGGATCATGATACCGACCAGGCATGGGTGTTTCATCTCCGCTCCCTTGGCTACCGAGAGAGGAAGATGAAGAGGAGCTGGAATCATCTTCGGCATGCTCATCTCGTTCATTCTCGGTAGGAATGGCTTCAGACACTGGATTTGGCCCAGTTTCGGCCAAAAACTTATCCATTTGCTCTTTTCGAACGGCCCTCTCCACCGCCATTTTAATCTCTGGGGACACCTTAATTCTACTGAACGAACGGAGTTGCGTGACCCATCCACCGCGTAATAACCAAGCCAAGATGCTGAAATACGTGTCCTTGTGGTCTTTACTTGGGATAAAGCTCCCGTACGGTCTGGGCGTACCGCTCAAAGCCGACAACATCTTTGGCAAACTTGGACACGTTGGAAAGGCTTGATGGAAAGCAGCAGTAGCAATGTCAAGCTTGCTCAGATCGCAGTTCGGCGACACGATGTATGTGTCCCGTTGGTGAAGCGGAGGAATTGCACGTGCACGTCGCCAATAGACTAGATGGCTCGCCAGCATTTGGATAGTTGACAATGGGATCCCCGACAAGGTTGAAATTTGCGCAAAAGACTGGGTCGGTTTAGAGCATCGAATATAGTGAACTAGGGCGGGAGCCAACGCACTTGCAGATGCTTCGACGTCTTTGATTATCGATGCCTCATTATCCAGCAACAACAGAGCAAAATGCTTTGCGAGTACTTGATGCGGCGCAGTGTTCTCATCAGCTGTCGGGTCGTCGTCTACCGGAGTCACACTATCTGCAGTTGTAAGCCACAGGCCAGGATATACCTTGTCGGTTGGGCCGGGTAAGTAATGCGTTGAAGTGAGAGGGGGTATCTGAAGTGAAATCGACACGTCAGGACTAAGGGAAAGAGAAGCAATCTTAGAGGCGGAAATGCTGGTGTAAAGTGTGTAGATAGCTCGAGCTAGTGATGAATGCGATATGAGCTCGGTGTAGAGACCAGTGACGGAAGACCCTAGACTCATCAGTATAAAACCACGGATCATGGCTGAATCAGACTCACTCTTCTCCTTTGCCTTTTCTTTTAAATGCGAAATGTTCTGCGCTTCTTTCCAAACGTAGTCTGTACGCGCTTGCTCCCATTTCAAAGCTTTGGCAAACTTCTTGATGATATTATCGTATACCTCCCGCAGCCGGATCGAATACTCCAGCAACGGAGGATCAAGCACAAACACCACATTAAACATGGTCATGGAATCCTTATCATCCCCGTCTACTGAGCAGGGAGTCCTCGGTGCCTTACTACTCGTCCTAGATGTCCGCTTCAGCTCCGGCGAACCAATGGCCCTGAGACTAATCAATGTATCCGTAGAATCCGCCATTGCCTCAATGCCCTCCTCGCGCCCAGCGTGATCGTCAGCACTCTCATCATGACTCTCTCCAGCTCTCGCATACGCTTCGGAACGGCGCTTGCTCTTCTTCTTCCGTCGCTGTTTCTGCCATGTCCCGTCTTCGCGCACAAACACAGGCCATCCAACAAACGCCAGATCATTTATTCCAACCTCGAACCGCCGTTTATGCCAGCTGCGCGACGGACTCAACAGCTTCTCCCATACATCAGACGGTAAACCCAATAGCGTTTCCCACGGGGGCACAAACGGTCCGCTCGTAGGCGATGGATCCTCCTGTCTCTCCGATCCTGCACCTGTGTCATCCTCAACATCAGAATTCGGGCCTCGCTTGCGAAATAACGCTCGTCCCGATCCCAACGAACCCGGCCGCTGCGACTGTGATTGCGACTGCGACACCTCCCCTCCTCCAGCACCACCAGCACCAACACTAGTGCTAGTCATCGGCGACGCAGACAGCGGATGACTATGATGATGCCTATCCTCGACGCCAAAATTACTCATCCGTCGCGTCGTCGACATTCCGCTCCCCGCCAGATGGCTCTGATTCTCTTCCTCCTCGTCGTCGGACGTCGAGTTGCTTTCATCGCTGGAGCTCGAGTCATTGCTTCTATTTCCCTGTGTGCTCTTTGAGCGAGATGCGCGGCGACATTTGCTGGCGGGTGCTCGGGGCCCGTTCTCGCTGAGGGGGTTGGGTGGGTAGTGGAAGACGAAGCGTGGGCCGGCGCGGGAGCGGACGATTAGGATGATTGCTACCAGGCAGGGGTCTGGGGGTCGGACGATTGAGGACATTGTTGTTCGCTGGGAGTGGTTGCCCTGGCTGGGTTAGGTGAGGTTGGGTGACAATTGGAGCGGGCGCGACTTTATCGCGATAGGAAACTTCCCCGCATGGACGATGCACTTTTCTTTTTTGAGCAAACGGCAGCATTTAGTATGATCGTAATATATAGGATAATTGGTGCTCATTGTCTTGTCTTCTAAACAATCAGAATGGTAAGATGTATCATAACACATAAATTTGCGAATTTTACAGTCCGGTCCATTTATATACACGAGCAGAGTAACCTAACCAACGCCATAATTGAGTGCATATACACATCGTCAATCCCAAAAGAGTTACCCCAGAACGGATCTCTGCTTGAAGTATCCTGCCATTGTATTCCTCATTCACCCCTCAAGACTTCGGCGCATTCTCCCCAGACCCAGTCCCCGCATCATCTCTCCCCTGACTCTCCTGCTTCTCGAATATAAGCCCAAGGTTTTTGAAATCATCCGGCGCCATGAGGTTCCTGCCAATCAAACAGACGATAGTCAGCCAATGCCCCCGAATCCAAGCGCAAGATGAACGGCGATCAGCCGATCTTCACGATTCTCGGGTCTAACACAACGCACTTTTCCATCCGGCAACCCAGGTAATCCTTGGCCATTAATCGGCAGTCCTGATCATTAACGCCGCCTCTGGTCTTTAGGCATTTCAGGTAGTTGCGGATGAGGTGTTTGCATTCGCCTATGATCGGAAGCCGGTTAATGCATGATCGAGTTGAGGCGGATTCGAGTATTTGTTGAGTACGAGTTATTAGTAAATCAGTGTATAGGAATCGTACCTTCATGGTCAAGCGGAAAGCTTCCACGCTCGGGTCTGGTATTTCGATATGTTAGTCTTGTCTCAGCGGCTGAGGCATTGGGTCATGGTCATGGGGGATTGAAATACTCACGGAGAAGGCTTGTAGTTTGTTGCGCCGGTACCTGGACTTCCGAAACCCATCCTGTCAAACTATATCTCTCACAAGACAGTCAAGTCAAGAAACCGAATGTTTTGCTTCTGAGCGAATCCCGTAAAGTCGCGGCCGACGAGGAGACAAACACAGCAAACAGGACAAACAGTACCAACTGCCATTGATCAGGACAGGGCTCAATGCATGTCAATTGGGCTGCATTTGTTGTTTTCAGCCGGAAATCCTAGAAGACAGCAATTCTCATGCAATACAAGTGCAAAGCGAGTTCTCGGGCTTGTGAGTTGACTGCCGCATACGCTATGGCCATAGATTTGCTTGTACGCCTATTCCGTTGTTCAGGCATGTCTACACCACCATCATTGGACTGTTTTGCTGCAATCGTTTCGTTGTTGGTGAGTTAGTTGCTGAAGTCAATGGAAAGTCATGTAGTATAACAGTCTTCGTAAAAAACGTAATAGCTTATACTTGGCGTACTTGTACCTATATACCCCTCAAACCGGACTTATATATCGATGACGTCTAGCCTCTCTTTAGTCCAATATCCCTCTCTTTCTTCAAACAATCGCACCTATATTCCAGAGAATCACGTACAAATATATACAGACCAATTAATCGACAAAATGCCAATGTAAATCAACCAATCCCCCAATTCCCTAAAGGTCCTCACCAATTAACCAACCATATTCCACCGACAGGCACCTAGAAGGAAGCTGCCAATGCGGCGGCGTACAGTTCGCCCTCGACTCCCAAACACCGGTCCCTTACCAGCTCTGTGCATGTGGTATTTGTCGGAAAGTTGGTGGATATGGTGGGAGTGTGAATTTGGGCGGAATTGCAAATAGCCTGAGAGTTTCCAAGGGGGAGAAGCTGATTAAGTACGTTTCACCTCGCTCTGAACTATATATTTCGGAAAGGAGACGGACTGACAAAAACAGAAAATACTCAGCGATCAAGGCACGCGGAACTCCTAATGAACAACGCTGCTCATCCGAGCGCAGCTTCTGCTCGAACTGCAGTACCATGCTGTGGTTGTGGGATCATCACTATCCCGAGTTGATTCATCCGTTTGCGTCGGCGATTGATACGGATTTACCGGTTCCCAAGGAGATGGTCTGTGTTATGGACAGCTCGAAGCCGAACTGGGTGCGGTGGCCGGAGGGAGCGAAGAGTACGCATGAGATGTTTGGAGGGGATAGCTTGGAGGGATGGCATAAGAAGCATATGCTGTTTTACGACTAGGTCTACGATGCAGATAACAGTGGACAATTATTGAACGTTTCATTCATGACTATCTAGAATATACTTCGACGATCTGTCTGATGTAACGTTAGCCGGGTTCATCCAGCGATGGCGATACAGAAATAGTAAGAACGGCAAAGATCAGTTCTCCAAGGTGAATCTTGTTTGTTTCTTCAATGATGTTCAGAAAGAACACAGCGATTAAAGAATTCATCAGGTGACGGGACGGAGGAAGGAGCATCAGCAAGTACTTACACTTAAGAGTCGTCGAGGTGATCCTTTACTACAATGGGATCGATCCTATTCAAGAACGAATCAGTATCAAGTCGCGAAACATGAGTGATTCGAAACAACAAAGATGTTGTCAACTAAGTCAGGCTTCGACAGTTAGCAGAGATCCAGCCGGGAACCAAAAAGACCGAACTCACCTCATTAAATCAGAATTTTTGTTTAAATGTTCATTTCCGGGTGTACCGGATCAAACAGTGTGAATAACGTGTTCATCATTTGATGTCGACATGCAGTGGGCATAAACAAGAGAGATTGGAGTATAAAATACCTATGGACATGTTAATTAGGATCAACCAAATCCATGGTACAAGCAATGCCGAAGGCAGCAACTCAGGTGACGAGTTCTCAACAAGCAATACACCCCCGAACACCCGCAAAGTTTGTACGCTCTGCTTGGAATGGATGCCGGGAAATGTACGCATTATGTCCGCCCGTTCGTTCAAAGTATCCTCATAGAAGGGAGGTGGTAGGTGATTGAATTGGTTTATGTACCTATTTAACAGCATGTTAGTGACTGGCACCACAAGAAAATGCGTTGACAAGCGTAAATGAATAGTGTAAATCAGACAAGGCTGAAACTTGAGTAAATGACAGATTCCACATGGGTCTTAAGATTGAGGAATGCCTATTGCGTGTCTTGAGGATCATCATCGAAGGGGTGGTGTTATGCAGTGTAAAAAAGAGTATGCATACCTTTTGCTACAATGTACCGAGGGGTGCGAATCAACCATAGCTGAAACCTATATACACTGGACAATAGTCAGCAACGTATATACGACAATCTACAGATTGCAGATAGCAGATGAAGCAAGTCAGAGTAATTCTAGAGACTTATAGAGTCCGTCATGAATTTTCGGTGATGGATACTCCTGTTAAGGAAATTCATCCTGAAATTGCAGGGTGTATGGAAAAGAAGGTTGTTGGTAGTAACTCACATTCTACTCTGCTCAGTCAAGTAGACTGTGTTGTTGGTGTCGAAATGAAATGGCAGTCATTGTGCCTGTCAGCGAAGTTGAAGTGTTGGAGAGTCGAAAAAAAAATTTCTGTGCGCTGCCGAGCCGCTTTTAAACCACCCGCTAATGCTCGGTAAACTACACGAACCACTAGTGCACCGGGTCTAACCGTATTAGGAAATGTCTATACAAGCGCTTTGTATTTCTTATCACGTTCGAGAACAACACGACAACTATGAAGACGGCAATGTGAGATTGTGATATCGAAAATTGTGATAATTTATCTGTCTGCAAGTATGGAGACTGCATTCTCTGCGACCGCCATCTCTGCGCTATGCATCTTGGCCTTTGATTTGGAGGGCTCTTTGGACCACCTGGGGAGCGATTATGTCGGGCCCTTGGCGCGGGAATCATTGGCAGACTATGTTGGCTCTCAAATGCAACCCATTGGGCCTTTCACGTCTTACGAGAATTATCTCGTTGCGGAACCTTTGTGACGCTAGATCTGATTGTGAGAGGGAAGTATTGTTATGCAGCACGAGCAGTTGACGCGCTTTTATCCCATCGCTTTCTCTTGGACTCTGTTCCAAGAATCTTATCCTATCACGGCTATGTCGACGGACGGTTCTTCCTGACGTATGCAGATGATAAGGAGACGGCAATCTGGTTGATGATTACAATATTACAGGAATTGTAGACTGGGACTGGGCGCATACGAGCTCAAAATCCGCAGCCTTCAACTCTCCGGTCATGCTTCTCCCTGCTTCCGATTTCCATGACGAATTGAAGGATTCTGGAGAGAATGAACTAGTATTTGCGCAGTTCCTGGAAAATAAACGATATCCAGACCTCGCCCCACTAGTGAGGAACGGGCGAATTCTTCACCGATTTGAATTCTGCTGCCGGTATGACCTCGCAGATTGGGAGGGTTTCCTGGGGCTATTCCAAGGTCTCCTTAGGGCAATGGATGTTGATGGGGAATTGGAATGGGATGCTTGGAAAGAGAAAACCATGAATGAATACAAAGATGATGTTCAGTTGAAAGAGCTGATGGACAGATGTGCCACTATACCAAATTAGGAAACCATCATGGGACAAACCAGCGGTATCACTAAAGTATTTAATAGGCCAGTCATTAGAGAATATCCATTTGAGCGAATATGGCTCAAATGGTGTGTGTAGAGTCGGGTATCTCAACCGATAGGGCCAGCTGCCATGACGTCAATCGCATTCCAAAGGTCCCAGAATGCTCCTAGAAGGGGTTCTTCGAACTTTTGACAGGTAAGAAACCAGCTTTAACTAGCAAAATCGGTTGATTACCCAAGGTACAAGATGCTCACGCCAGAATAAGCCTGAAGCTCGCAAGCCTTGAAGTATGCCTGCTGATCCGGGCATCAGCATCATGGAAACGTCAGAACCACTTTGCCATGGAACGTCAATTTGACGTTGCAGTTAGGTGATAGTGGCATATAACGGCGCCTGAAGGAAGACCAGACAATTTTGACATGAGCCATCAAACATAAGTGTATCTATCCCGAAAAACTACATTTACGACGATGCCGACCAAATTTAAGCTCAACACTGGTGCTGAGATCCCGGCCATTGGATTCGGAACCTGGCAAGACGCAGGGTCCCAGGAGAACGCTGTCGCAGAGGCCATCAGGGCAGGATATCGCCATATTGACACTGCTCAGGCGTGTGTATACCTAACGCTTTGTTGCACACGATCGCTAACGGGAGTAGATACGGAACCGAAGAACCCATCGGAAAAGCCATTCGATCCAGCGGCATCCCTCGCAATGAGCTTTTTGTAACAACAAAGCTCTGGAACAATGCACACCACCCTGACGACGTCCCCAAGTCTCTACAGGGCTCTCTCGATCGCCTTGGTTTGGACTACGTTGATCTACTGCTGATCCACTGGCCGGTAGCATGGAAGCGAGGCGAAGAGCCCTTCCCCAAGGACTCGAGTGGCAAGCCAATTCTCGAGAACGTTGACTGGCTTGACGTATGCCCCACTCCCTTGGTGACTTATCTATGTCAGAGCTAACCAGCACAGACATACAAGGCAATGGAAAAACTCGTCTCCACCGGCAAAGTAAAAGCCATCGGCGTCTCCAACTTCAGCAAAGCCGAAATCGAACGTCTCATCCAAAACGCCACTATCCAGCCCGCCGTGCACCAATTCGAAGGCCACCCGTGGCTGCAGCAGCGCACCTTTGCCGACTGGCACAAGTCCAAGGGCATCCATGTCACGCATTACTCGCCGTTCGGGAACCAGAACGAATTGTACTCGAGAGCCGGACATCTGGGTAAATTGATCGATGAGCCTATCTTAGGGGAGATTGGGAAAAAGCATGGGAAGAATTCTGCGCAGACTGCTTTGGGTATGTCTCACATCTCACATCTACAATATTGACGAGTAAGATATGCTAACTAGCGCAGCCTGGGCTATCACGGACGGTCACTCCGTTCTCCCCAAGTCCAAGACTCCCTCAAGAATCAAGACGAACTTCGAAGGTGACTTTAGATTGGACGAGGATGATATGGAAAAGATTCATCAAATTGACCGCAAGCTGCGGTTCAATGACAGCAGTGGGGAATTTGGTCGGGACTTTTTCCAGGACCTTGAGGGTACTTCTGTTTAGGTATTGGGAGGTGTATTTTAATGTAATATTAACGGTAGCGCCATATAATAAATCTATCATGATATAAATACATTCTCTTTCATTTCGTTGCCCTTTTATCATCTTCATGCCTCATTGCCTTGGTTGCTTGACTGCCTGTCCTGAATTCTGCCTCCAGACCCCCATAATATACGCCACCCTCTTCTACCTCTTTTACTCCGTCTATCTACTCATCCTAGGACAATTTTTTTTTTTTTTTTTTTTCATTTATTACCATATATTGCCACCTACTACTATCCACCCGTCATCCATTCTGTTCTTGGACACACATAACACGGACCTCTCAGGCACCTTGGTTTTGCGGCTGAGTAGGGTGCAGGGATGAAGCTACGAAGTCACGATCACTCATCTTAGTGGAGCAGTACATAGCAAAAGCTGGCCCTGGAAGGAGGCCGGCGGTAATCCTGGGTACTAGCCAGTGGGTACTTTGTCACTACGGGAAGGACTGGTTGGGCGGTAGGTTTGAGTCTGGGGCAGAGGATTGTTTGATACGTGGATGCGAGTGTTCTTTCTGTCTAGTGGAGTGTTTGATGACGCCTGTTAACTTGCTATAGAGTTCTAGATGGCGACAGCAACAGGCTCCGGTTGGGTAGTTGGGTTGGGCCTGGGGGGAAGACTACTGTTTCTATGATACATATCGATTCACCAGTTAGAGTAAGTGCTCTTTTGCCGATCGATTATTAGTGAACTGTCTAGCTTGATGTTATGGAATGACAGATACAAGAACAGATGCCTGCGGTTAGGTGGCTGCCTGGGATGTTGTACTGAGATCAACTCCTCCTTTTGTTTAGTCAATTGAATAGACGAGAATAATTCTCATTTATGTACCCTGTATTTGATCCAGTCATTGATGTAATGTTGCATGGATCCAGCGTCCCCGCATTTCCAGCTATTTAAGCTTATCGCCCAACCATCGATTTTAACCATCACCAAAATCACCATCATGCGCAATATAATCCCAAATCGTCTGGTACTATCATATATCCTCGACTGGATAGTCATTATGTGCGCCCATCAATCCGAATACAAAGACATAGCAAAGCTAAGATGAATGCAGCATAATCGCAGCAATCGGCTATACCTGGTCCAACCAAACCCCCATCCACCGCCCTTTCTCCCTCACAGACCCCAGCATCTCCTACCCCGAGACAAAACACGAAAAAGTCCCCTTCGGACTCGCCTTGACACTCGCCCTAATCCTCCCGGCCGCTATAATCGCGCTTGTTATCATACTGCGCATCCCTGGACAGACACTGCACAAGGATACCCCGCGCTCTGTCCTCTGGAGATATAAACTATGGGAGATTAACGCTGGCTGGCTTGGGATAGCGCTGGCGGTTGCTAGTGCGTATGCGACTGCGAAGGGGTTGAAGCTTTTGTTTGGGAAGCCGCGGCCGGATTTGTTGGCGCGGTGCGATCCCGATCTGGAGAATGTTGCTGCGTATGTGGTTGGTGGACTTGGGCGGGAGTTGCCTGGGGCTCCGGTCTTGGTGACTTCTGAGATTTGTCGGAAAAGGTCGCATGGGTTGACGAAGACGGGGTTTGTGAGTTTTCCGAGTGATCATGCGTCTTGTGAGTCCCTTCGTTGAACAATCTGTATAAAGTGATATTGACGGGGACAGTGTCATTTGCCGGATCAACGTATTTTAGTCTCTGGCTATGCTCTAAACTCACCATCGCCTTCCCATACCTTCCCATATTTCCATCCAGCCGCCGAAACTCGCACGACGAAGAACAAACAGACAACCCCGAGTCCCATTCCCACAAGGAATCAGCACTCTCCATTCGCAAAGAAGGTGCCGCACCGCCCATTTATACGCTCATTGCCCCGGTTATACCGATCGCAGTTGCTTTCTTTATAGTCGCATCTCGATGGACCGATCACAGGCATCACGGAGTTGACCTTGTATTCGGATCTGCTATCGGCGTATTATTCGCGTGGATTGCGTTTCGGTTGTACAATTTGCCTATCCAGCGTGGCGGAGGCTGGTCATGGGGAACTAGGAGTCGCAGGAATGCATTCTTCAAAAAGATCGGATTTCCAAGCCATGTCGGAAATGAAAATTGGGCTGCTGAGCGTGCGGAAAGTGGTCAACTCGCATTGGTTTGATGGGCGCCCCTTAAGGCACGACTAGATATATGAACCGAGCTGTCGTACTGGTTAGAAGTCAACTTAGCACGTAGGATATTGAAAATATAGTGTACCAAATCACCGCCACCCCCCAACCCTCCCTTCGTCCCACCTCGCCTTAGCCTCCCTCCTAGCAGCCAACCTCCCCGCCTCAGCTCTCACCCTCCTCACCCAATCCGCAACCTCCTTCTCCGTAACACTGCCATGATGATCCTCCTCCAAAAAGCTCTCCTCAACAGCCTGACAAATAGCTTCCTGCTCCGAAATTGACGCAGACAGCCGCTGGTACAGCGCGCGCGGCGACCACGGCGCTAACGCGGCGTCCATTTCGGTCTGTTTCTTCCGCCATGAGACTTCGAGGGATTGGTGTGCTAAGAGAAGGGATTCGGTTGACGCGCGGGAGTCGGACAGTTGCTTTTGCAGGTCTAGAAGGTGGGTTGTGAGGTCGCGGTTGTATTTGAGGAGGGATTCGAGGTGGTTTTGGTGGGCTGTGTGGGAGGGATGGTGGCTGGAGAGGGCGGAGATGAGGGATGGGTTTTGGAGGACTGTTTGTAGATCCGCAGTCCTACACAATGAGAATTAGCCAGTCTGTATGTTTATACAGGGAAATGAATCTCACGATTTATCCCGCACAACATCCGGTAACCACCCCTCCTCCACTGTCGGAGGTCTGGGCAGGTTACCCGGAGCCGGCGATTGAGCAGCATTCACAGACTGCGCTCGCGCTCGACCTTGGCTATATCCTTCCTGGTATGCCTGCGATGGAGGGATCGGGAGAACGGGATTCATTTGCGGCGTGCCGTTTCGACTGACATCGTGGCTGCTCGGTTTGGGAGGGGGCGGCGGAGGGGTATCGGCGTTGATAGCTTGGCTCACCACGAATGGCGATGATGAGGGAGGATAGATTGAGGGCGGTAAATGCGACATGGTGTGTGCTGAATGGTGGTGGTACTGTTTATTGGTGGTGTTGTAATCGTCGGACCGACATTGGAGATGCGGAGAGGATCACATATTGGTGCCTTATCAGTGCCTTATTATTTGTAAATGTGCAGACATAGCAGCGACACCATATTACAACCTAAAAGGCGAAAAGCTTCCCAGATAGATCAAATACTGACATGTGCTAGCCTCAGTCGACGTTCGGAGTCGCCATTATGGATTTTCTAGCAATGTTTACAAGGCAAGCCCTTCCGGTCTCTATTAGGCAAGGTATTCCGACGAGGAATAGACTCTATCAACTCTAGGTTTAGAACAGTCATAGCTTTTTGCTGAAATCCCTATATCTATTCAGTGCTATGGACAACTAACCTTGAGATATACTCAAAAATTCCACTGTCTCAACCAATTCCCCATCAACTCCCCCGAAATCGGCCCTAAGCTCTGCATCGTCACACTCGCCTCCTTCGTCCTCTCCACACTAAGTGGCACAGAAAGCGCCCCTTCGCCCTGGACTAGACTCCTATAGAAACCTAATAATTTGAGCGCAGGTTTCGTAGAAAGGTCCTCTGGGGAGGGCTTCTCGATACGCTCCAACTCTTCGATCCAGTCTTGCATGTCGATGGGTTGTATGGTGTTGCTGTAAGCCTTGTGGATGGAGGGGAGGAGGGCTCCCCATGTAGTACGAATAGGATTGACGAGGTGGAAAACTGCACAGGGATTTGTCTTTTGCGTTTGACGCGTGTGGATGAGGTCTTGGATTATGGTTGAGAGGGTGTCCTATGGTATTGTTAGTATTCTGTTCGTAGATAGCTTGAGGGGGTGAAGACAGACCACTGGAATCCAATCGAGTGGCGCAGCACCCAATGTACGAGGGATCTTGCCGATGGTCTTCGATGTTTGCACAATAGCCGGCAGCCATTCCCACGGATTCCACATCCCAGCCTCCGTGGTAGGACCGCCAATCTGTCCCAACCGGAGAATAGTTGTCGATACACCCATCTTAGACGCAGCGAGACAAATCCGCTCACAAATGTGCTTCGCCTCCCCGTATCCTTGGCGAAGTGCGACATCGCAAGATTCGAATGGTACCTCTGGGACAGTATCTCCGTCCGAACGCTTCCACTCCCCAATTGCTCCAATAGAAGACATGAAGTAGAAATGTGCGTGATGCGTGCTCTGTGTACAGAAGTCGATTAGTCGACGAACAGCCTGAATCTGGTCCTGGAAAGACTCGACGGAAATGTTAAAGTCCATTCGCCAGGCATTGTGGATAACAGTGTCGACTGTAGAGAGCATCTTGGTGTATATGGTGGTATCGGAAAGGCCGAAGTGTTCTTTGTTAAGGGAGACAGTATGGAATTCTACTTTGTCCGCTTGAGATCCTTCGAGGCTTGTTAGTCCCTTTTGCTTGAAGCTCTGGGTCTGGCGTCCTTGGGCGTCAGTGGTGCGGTTTAGACAGTAAACTTTGGAAACGTTGCTGTTGTTCAAGAGGTTGTTGAGGATGTATGTTCCCAGGGAGCCCGTAGATCCAGTTAAGATGACGGCACGCTTTTTCACTGCGCCGTTAATGCCGCTCATGCCGTTTGTGCCAACTCCCGGTTGATGCAGGTCATCGGTGTACCTTTTGACCAGGGCATCAACGCGCTCGGACCGTGCAATTGCGCTTTCCTCCGTTTGAACGCCGTGTACGATACCGTAGAGAAGATTAGAGAGCTTGTCAACACTAGGATTCGCATAGACCATCTGAGGCGTGAAGGTCTTGAAACCCGCAACTTGGAGAATCGTGCTCAGCTGCAAAGTCTGCAGCGAGTCAAGTCCAATACTGTACAAATCCATCTGGTCCGTAAAATTTGCTGGTGAAAGGTTAATAATCCCCGAGACCATATTCCGGACAACTTGGACGATGTCGGATAGCTCAGTAGCTCCGGAAATTGTATCAATCCATGCATCTGCCGATGCGCGCTTGTTGTAAAGCGCCTCAATTTCGTCTTGGTAGCTATCAGTCACCAGTCGTCGCTGCGTGCTTCCCTTGGGTGTGGTGCTGAATGGCTTCTCACGAGTTGCCATGCCAATTTTGTCTTTCATAACTCGTCCATGGGCCACGCTGATACGGTTTGCCTCTTGCACTGTCGGCCAGATCTCCTCGATAAACTTGTTCTCGTCTGGAATTCCTTGATTCCAGTTAGGTTCGGCGATGAGCGCTGTTTGGAACTTTCCCAAGCCAACAACAACAGCTCGGGCGACCAACGGATGTCCCTCGATGATTTTCTCCATGGTGACTGGGTTGAATTTCTCGCCATTATTCAAAACGATCACGTCGTCCAGACGACCGTGGAACTTCCACAAACCTGGATTCGTCGGATGAGGCGAGTAAAGATCCTTAGTGTGGTATGCGGGAATATCAGGAAACGTATGGAAGATCGGTTGCAGATCCGGCCTCTCGTGTCTATGCAAAACCATCTCCGCGAGTCCACCCTCGCCAATTGATTCCATCTTGATACCAAATGTTGGGCTCCATTCGAAATACGACCAGTTTTCTTTCTCCTTTGGAACAAGCGATAAGACCCAACCACCCTCCGTCATCCCAAGGAAGCTAACCAGTTTGGTACGCTCACTGACCTTACGTCCAGCATCGGGGGAAAGGGGACCGCCCCCAAAGTAGACCTGTCTTAGTCCCGACAGAGCGTCCATGGATTCGAGGGATGCAGTCATATCCTCTAGAATACATGGTGGGAAAAGGGCTGCTGTTGGCTTTGTCGAGTTGAGGGTTGTTGTCAGGAGATCCGTGGACAGCGGCTTGTCGGGTAATATAACGCAAGGAATTCCGTGGAAGACGGTCATCACCATCAAAGAGAAGCCCATCATGTGGAAAAATGGGGTTGTTGATAGGATAAGGTCGTTGGGGGTCAATCTATCCGGTACACCTGCTGTTCGTCCTTCAGGGATGGGAACGTATCTACCATGGTCCAGAGCGCCAAAGTAGCCGTATGTGAGGCGAATAGGTTTTGGGAATCCTATTGGCATATTTAGAATGTTTCTCCAGAAATACTCGATTAGACACTTACCAGTAGTTCCCGAGCTGTGAGCAATGAAAGCCACATCGTTTTTGACTTCATCGAATGTCTTCGTGAAGAGATACAATTCAGTATCGCTTGCAAGCATCTCAGACAACGATGGAATCTGTACGCTTTTCAGATCAGAACGGTGCTCTTCGATCTCATCTGCTTTTTGTTTTCGCTCAGAACTATATGCAAGCTTTGAGCAGTCGGTCATTTCTAGGAGACGGAGTTGTGCCGCCTGAGAGTTTCGAGTAGAGGAAAGCAGGGGCTATACCCAATGTCAACACGCTGGATTCATAATTCTTGTAGTATACCTTACCTGATAACCAGTCTTATTACAAGCAATAACAATGATCAAATACCGAGAGTCATTAGCCCCTAGGTATGCCAGCGTCTCCTGCGGAGAACCATTGTGGCGCCCAAATGACTTCTCTATCCACCAAGACATGTAATTCACGGCGTGTGCAAGCTGTCTGAAATTCAGATTCACAAAAGAATCCGAACTGTCGGTTATCTCCGGCATGATGCAAACCGTTCTCTCCGGATCTGTCCTGGCAATGTCGTCAATGGTATTGGCCATAAGCCTTTTGCCGATCTCGTGAGTGCTGTTGTCAGCCATTTTGGGTTGTTGAGTAACGAAAATTACGAAGAATTAAATCTCAGTTTAGGCAAAACGAGGACTAATTTATGCCTGTGAGCTGGAGTCCTGTTAGTAATTATACCACGACTTCCTTTCCAAATGGTATGATATTGCCGAGAGCTAGTGCCGGCAACAGCTCCAGCTACTCGCAGGAATCGCACTGATACCAATAAAATTCGCTCTCTTAATAGTATTCAGTCTCAGCTGAAAAATATATGCTGATCAGTACGAGAATCAAAATAATCTCTCCAGTGTATGGGGTAAAGCTATTGGATCCTAGCGCGATTAAGCCCAGCACTACGATGAAATGCGAACTAAGTGGATGAGGGGAAACCCTTCCGAAATATATCCACTTTGTACGTACCAGATCGGAATATGGCAGATATAATCCGTATATCAGCTTCAATCCTCGCTTCGGTTATCCACTGACGAAAGGATTTACGGACAGGGCCATACCAAGAGGGGCGATCAACCCACACACACAGATCACAAATGAGTTTATCCACAACCAGGCAAACCCCAAAACACTAGAGCCACCGGCACCGTAATTGCCAGATGTATCTCCATTGAATCAATTGGCTTGATGTCACAACAACACCGGCAAGATCAACATACTCTACCATGGTCGATCTTCCAATGCACGAGCCCGATCTAGTGACTTGATCCACAGAATGAGGGGAACAGACCAACGGGCCGAAGTGGCACCCGTATTGGATATTTCGGAAAGGCATACATGTCTGGAATAGCTGAAGGCGTTGATGCAAGTGCAGGGATCTCATGCTCAAAGTAACCTTGCAGTTGACAAGCTCCGAAACCTCCGTACCTGCATGACCACAATATGAACAGAACTCTCAAGACTTCCATTAATCTCATTGCCAGTAATTGCAGAACTTTGAGAATAGGATGCGTCCATGTCTTGTATCCACTTTCATCTCTACCGGTGGGACCCGATGGGATCCGGTGCCGATTAGGGCTGCTATCACGTGACCACTGACGCTGAAGATTCGCTGGAAGGTATACCTAATTATCTTCACTGCATTTGAGTCATCACAAATCCCGATGCATATTAGCAAAGTGGGTGTTCAATTTGGGTTTGTATCACAGGCGTTTGTGATATACCCCATAGCAATCCCGGGTGGCGAACCCGATCCCACCGGCGAGGACCCATGTAGATCAATTGCGTTTCCTGCAGACATGCAAGCGTACACCGCTAGTAGCTCCGTGGTCCAGCTGCTCGGACCAAAGGCGAGATAAGCGAAAATCTGTCTTCTTGATCATCATATCGTAGATCCCAAGCACGAATGTGGCTATAATTGCAGACTTGTAATTAACACGTAGGCGCTTGATACCTTATCCACCCGGTATCCAGGAAAAAAGAGCTGAATCAAAAGGTCTTGATATTGGTGATTTGGGTTTATAATTTTAATTATTCAGTTGTAGGTTAGTAAAGCATATATGAAGGAAGCAGCAAGGCCTGCATAATCACCGCATGCTTTAATATATTACTCCGTACGTTTGTTGCAGCAGCTTCGCGCAGAACTTTGATTTTGCATAACCGTCATGTGTACCTCTACTCCTTCCACACCACGATCGAGATTTGATGACTCGAGAAGCACTCCTGTCACCGAACATAGTAATAGTGTAAGCCCTCAGTCACCCAAAAGAAATGTCTGGACACCCTAACCAAGTGATGCAGGCTCGATTCCAAGATGTCGCAGTCGTCGGCATGGGATGCCGTGTAGCTGATGGCATTCAAAGCCCTGAACAGCTCTGGCAAGCTCTGCTGGGCCAGAAAGTGGCATCTACCGAAATGCCCCCAAAACGTTGGGCACCATACCACAACCGAGACTCCCGCAACCCGAAAGTCATGAGCCAAGTACCCAACCGCGGATACTACGTCAAAGATATTGAAGGATTTGACTGTCAGTTTTTCGGCATCTCCCCGAAAGAAGCAGAGCAAATGGATCCACAGCAGCGTGTCTCGCTCGAGGTTGCTTGGGAGGCGCTCGAGGACGCCGGAATTTCCGCGAAGACGCTGGGTGGTAGTGACACCGCTGTTTTTTGGGGCGTGAACTCGAATGATTATGGGAGTCTTATTTTGGAGGACCTTGCGAATATTGATGCTTGGATGGGGATTGGGACGGCATACTGCGGGGTTCCAAACCGGATATCGTACCATTTGAACCTGATGGGGCCCAGTGTCGCTGTTGACGCTGCATGCGCTTCTTCACTCGTTGCTGTTCACCATGGTATAAAAGCCATCGTCGGAGGTGAATCCAAGATTGCGATTGTTGGTGGCGTGAACGCACTCTGCAGTCCAGGCTTGACAACGGTCCTGGCTAGGGCTGGGGTTATTTCTTCTGAGGGCCAATGCCGATCGTTCGACGATACCGCGAATGGTTATGGTCGTGGCGAAGGTGCAGGTGCTGTTGTCCTGAAGAACCTCAGTCAAGCTGTTCATGACGGAGACCACATCATGGCAGTCATCAAGGGTAGCGCGGTAGCCCACAACGGCAGGAACAACGGCATCATGGCCCCGAACGCCAAAGCACAACAACTAGTTGCACAGAAAGCACTCCACGCCGCTGGCATTGATCCCCATACGGTGCGCTACGTCGAAGCGCACGCTACATCTACTGCACTGGGAGATCCGACAGAAGTTTCCGCAGTTGCAGAGACCTATGGTGTCGGGAGGCCAAGTGACGATCCATGTTATATTGGCTCGATAAAGCCCAATATCGGCCATCTGGAGGCTGGCGCAGGAGTTATGGGTCTCATAAAGGCTGTCCTCGCTATCCAAAAGGGCATCCTACCCCCTCAAGCAAACTTGCAAACGCTCAACACCCGAATCAACTGGCAAGAGACCGGCCTCAGGGTTGTGCAGAAACCAACCGACTGGCCAAATCCAAATGACCTGCGTCGCGCAGCCGTGTGCTCTTATGGATATGGCGGAACAGTATCGCATGCTATTCTCGAAGAGTTCCCGCAGTACACAAAGCCATATTCGCTGGACGAAGAGAATGTCCACAGTATGGGTCCACAGTTACTGCTTCTCTCAGCACCTCAGGAGCAACGTCTACCTGCCTCTGCAGAATTATTGAGCACATGGATCCGCCAACAGGGCTCCGAGCTTGGTCTTGCTGATCTGTGTCAAACAATGGCCACACGACGTAGCCATCACGATTTCCGGATATCTGCAGTTGTTGAAGACATTGATGGTGTCATTGCTGCTTTGGATTGCATACAGCAGCACTCGACGGGCAATCCGTGGATTGCCCAAAGCCGCGTCCTCCCATCTGATGTAAGAAAAGATGTGGTCTGGGTGTTTTCTGGCCATGGAGCGCAATGGACGAACATGGGGAAGGAATTGGTCAACAGCCCGGCTTTCTACGACGCCGTCGAACCACTTGATGTTGTTGTCCGAGAGGAGATCGGTTTGTCGCCTATTGAATGGTTGCATCAGGGTGACTTCGCGTCGTCCGATCGGATACAGATCTTAACCTACATAGTCCAAATCGGAATCAGTGCCGTATTAAACAGTCACGGTATCTTCCCTCAGGCAGTCATTGGTCATTCTGTAGGAGAGATCGCTGCTTCTGTGGTTGCTGGTGCACTTTCGCCAATTGAGGGAGCGTTGATTGTCACTCGACGGGCAGTTCTGTACAGGCAAGTTATGGGCCATGGAGCAATGGCATTGGTCAGCCGGAGCTCTGAATATGTCTGTCAAGACCTCAACGAGAAAGGCGCGACCAATGTGACTGTCGCCATTGACTCATCCCCGTCATCCTGTGTTATCGCTGGTCCCAGAGAGGATGTCGCCATTGTCGTTCAACAGTATCAGGACCAAGGAACAAAGACTTTCACCGTCAAGACTGATATCGCATTTCACAGTCCCGCAGTCCTAAGTAAGCTTGGAGAGCCTCTTTTGAGCGCGCTTCGAGATGCCTTGCAACCTACTCAGCCGGCAGTCCAGCTGTATTCAACTTCGCTTTCGGATGCTCGTGGACAGGATCCTCGGGATACTAGTTATTGGGTAAACAACATGATTAGCCCAGTAAAGCTGACATCTGCTGTTGGTGCTGCCATCGAGGATGGCCACCGGAGGTTCTTGGAAGTCTCTAGTCACCCCGTCGTGTCTCACTCGATTAGCGAGACTATCATGGACCATGGTGTTGACGACTTCTCGGTCCTTACCACTCTTTGCAGAGACCAACCGGCAATAAAGAACATTCTTCATGCAGTTGGTCGACTGTACTGCAGTGGGGCGGATATCAACAACTCAAAACAACGTAGGGTGAACAATTGGATCCAAGGGATACCAACGGGTCCCTGGATGCATCGTCCCTTGTGGCGCGAAGCGACAACAACTGGAACCGCAGACGTGCATGATGTCAACACGCACACTCTTCTGGGCAAGCGCACTGCTGTGGCCGGCACCGAGATGGTGGTCTTCTCGACGACCTTGGACCAGGATACAAAACCCTTCCCGCTGAGCCATCCAGTTTCCGGAACTGAAATTATTCCTGCCGCTTGTTTGATCAATACCTTCCTAGGCGCTACTGGCACTTCCTTATTGCAGAACATTAACCTAAAAGTCCCCGTTGCCGTTGGTACTCCGCGAAACATTCAAGTGGTGGTGAAGCAAGATCATGAGGTGAAACTTATGTCACGACTGGCAAAAGGCGAACAAAGGGATGAGGACTCTTGGGTCACCCACACGACCGGTCATGGCGTCAACTGTCGACCTGAAGCAGCCACAGAAGTAAAATTCAACATTTCTGCAGTGAAGGCCCGTATCGGCGCACAGCTACGGGATGATTTTACCATCGACTACCTCGCAAAGGTCGGAGTTGGAGCCATGGGATTTCCATGGACGGTGACTGAGCATCATGGAAACACCAGCGAAATGATTGCACGAGTCGACGTCGCCCCGGCGTCGGAAATCTTCAGTGACTGGAGCCCTTCGTCGTGGGCACCGTTTTTGGATGCCGCGACATCCATTGGATCTACTATCTTCTTCGACATACCTCGATTGCGCATGCCTGCACAGATTCAACAGGTAGAGGTTTTCACGGAGCAAAATCCGCCCAAGGTTGGTTGGGTATACGTACAGCAAGACACCAACACGGAGTATTCCAGCCATGTCTATATAGTAGACGAGTCTGGAACACTTCTGGCCAAATTCACCTCCATGCGGTTCTCCGAGATTGAGGGTACACCCGGTGCAAGCGGGGGAAGTATTTCAGGCCTGGTGCATCGGTTGGCATGGCCGCCAGCTCTACCCGCAGAAAAACCTATTCGCGTCGAGAAAGTCATTTTGATTGGCAGTGACGTTGCCATGAGGGACATGTATGCAAAGACCTTGCCTACCCACGTCCGGTCATTTCAGCTTTCTGGAATCGATGATCTTGACAATCAACTTCCTCACGAATTTGTACCTAATCATGGCACGGGCACGGTAATCGTTTACATTCCACATGAGGTGCATTCACTTCAGGAAGTGCCTGTCATGACCGAGACCTTCACCTGGCAGCTTCTTGAAGTCACAAAATTTTTCGCTCAGAGGTCCCTCCCCGTCAAGATCTTTGTACTTACCGACGATGCTACGCAAGGGGAGACACCGACTGCATTGGCCCACGCACCGCTACTGGGCCTCAGCAGAATCATTGCCAGCGAACATCCTAATTTATTTGGAGGCCTTATTGACTGTGAGCAACGGGTTATGCCTCTAGCCGTCATGAAGTATATCCAAGGAGCAGACATAATCCGTATCAGCGATGGAATAGCCCGGACAGCCAGACTTCGCGCTTTTTCCCCAGAAGACCGGACTCATCGGCAGTCCAAGTCACTCCCTCGACCTGAGGGTACATACCTCATTGTGGGTGGTTTAGGCGTGCTTGGATTCGCGGTGGCAGAGTTTCTGGCTGAGCAAGGAGCTCGACGTTTGGTGCTTGTTTCCCGACGTTCGCTGCCGCCGCGGAGAACCTGGGATACTATTCACGACAATGGCATTAAGTCAACAATCACAAAGATCCAAGCTCTAGAGCAAAAGGGTGTCAGCGTCCACACCGTGTCTATCGATATCACCAATGCAAGTGCTACATCCAGTTTACTAGGAGAATTGGACCGACTAGGTCTCCCTCCGGTTTTAGGTGTCATCCACGCAGCCGGAGTATTGGAGAACCAACTCATCATGGAGACCACTCAGGACGCCCTTAACCGCGTCCTATCAGCTAAGGTTAGCGGAACGCTGGCTCTGCATGAGGCCTTCCCACCGAACACGCTTGATTTCTTCGTCCTCTTCTCCTCCTGTGGCCAGCTGTTTGGCTTCCCTGGCCAAGGCTCTTACGCCAGCTCAAATGCGTTCCTCGATACACTGGCTACGCATCGCCGGAATCTGGGTGACAACGCGGTTGCTTTCCAATGGACCGCGTGGCAAGGTATGGGCCTGGGAAGCGATAGCGATTTCGTCGCTGCGGAACTTGAAAGCAAGGGTATCACGAATGTGAACCGTCATGATGCTTTCCAGGCGTGGTTGCACCTTGCACAGTACGACACGGATCACGGCGTAGTACTGCGTAGTCGCGTTTTTGACGAAGGAGAACCACTTCCGACACCAATCCTGAATGATATCGCCATTCGACGAGCCACAGAGCCCAGTGAAGGTGGTGAAAGCAAGTCTGGCAGCAAGCCAGCACTGCCATCTTCCGGGCCGGAGCTAAAGTCATATCTCGATGAACAGATTCGGATTTGTGTGGCCAACGTCCTCAACCTCTCCGCGGACGAAATCGATTCCAAGGCGACCTTATCGAATCTTGGGTTGGACTCTGTGATGAGTGTCAGCTTGCGACGTCAGCTGCAACAAGCCTTTAAGATCAATGTCCCACCAACTCTGGTTTGGAACTACCCGACGACATATCATCTGGTAGGGTGGTTCTTTGAAAAGCTGGCCCAGTAAATACTCAATTGCTTTTTGTATATAGAACTTCAGAGGCTCAAAGTATCTCAATCTTGAATTATGTGATGTGAGCCATCCTTGTTATGTTACTTTGTGATAATGTCGTTATAGAACTGCAGATACCCTTTGACTCCGGTCCGCAGCAGTAGCGCACATAAGACCGGTGGTTGCTGCACCCTCGACTGAGAGCACTGCCATCGTTTCATTCTCTTAGGGTAATGATGGACGATGGATGGGATGTAGGAGGCTTTTAAAGTGATGAAGAAAAGAGGAAGAGAAGAGGGAAATCTAGGTTAACCCGAGGTGTCTGTCAGGGCAGGGGAACGGATATATATTGACTCGAGAGCATTGGTGTACCTGTCCCTTAGTATAGTACAAACACGATGATAGCGGCACTTATAACGTATCGTATTCTTTAAAAATATCAATCAAGAAATAGTATGATAGCACAAACACTGGCATATAGCATACGTTATTCATAGAATACTTAGCAGTCGTAGTAAGGTATGAAGCTCGGGCCAACCGCGGGCGCTGATTGGATTAACGAGAAATCGCGACTCTTTCTCCGGGCGCGCACCCTTCTTGGACCTTAATCTTGAACATCCTCTCAACGGAGTCAAGGCCGGTCCTTGTGCGCGACGATATAATCCTATACGCTCTTTCTATTCCTCTCCAATAAAAAAACTTCTCACGTGCCGCGTCCTATTCAGAAATCCACCATTATTTGATACGTACGGCCTGCACTTTGCGATGATCCAACGCAACTGCTCTTCCTCGTCGATCTACCAGTGAATTTCAGCCGAATTACCTCGCCTTCATTATAAAGGAGCGTGTCTTCAACGCTTTTCGTTGCGATGCATATAATCAAGCCAGTTTGGCTAACCCATGGAGGTACATATCTACGGCGTTTCGATTCCCTTGGGCGTTGGGCTTCGGGGCTGAGAATAGCGGCGGAGTGGTGATGATGGCTGTGAAAGGGAGTAATGGTAAATATGGATGGCTGACAATTCTGTTTGACAGGCGAGAGGAAGGATTTTGAAGTCTACAGTTGTGATGTTTCGCCCGATGGAAGTCGCCTAGTAACTGCTGCCGGAGGTGAGTTCGAGCTGCGATACCCTTGTTGCATACCCTTGTTGCATATCCTTGTTGCTTACCCTTGTTGAAGCGAGGGAAACGTAAGAACTGCTGTTGCTGACTTCTGGATTCCTCTAGATGGTTACGTCCGGATATGGTCTACAGAGGCCATCCGCAATACCGCAAATGTTGAAAATGCGAACAAGCCAAAGCAACTCGCGTCGATGAGCAACCACTCGGGGACGATTCATACCGTTCGATTCTCGCCCAACGGGAAATACCTGGCGTCCGGTGCGGATGATAAGATTGTATGCATCTATTCGCTGGATTCAAATCCTCCGTCGCATGCATCTACGTTTGGTAGGATTCTTACAACCCATGTTCTTACGATTACGCGGGACCTTGATGAATAGCTGCTGACATTCTCCGCAACTAGGGACGAACGAAGCACCACCCGTGGAGAATTGGCGCACCATACGACGATTAATCGGCCACGATAATGATGTTCAGGATTTGGGATGGTCATACGATTCTTCGATTCTGGTTTCCGTGGGCTTGGATTCCAAGGTGGTGGTATGGTCGGGGCATACATTCGAGAAGCTGAAGACATTATCCATCCACCAAAGTCACGTCAAGGGAATTACCTTCGACCCGGCAAACAAATACTTTGCTACTGCCAGTGATGACCGTACCGTCCGAATATTCCGCTTTACTTCTCCACAGCCGAACTCCAGTGCCCATGACCAGATGAACAACTTCGTCCACGAACAGACCATTGCTGCTCCTTTCAACAATTCTCCCTTGACGGCCTACTTTCGTCGATGCTCTTGGTCTCCCGATGGTATGCATATTGCGGCCGCAAATGCCGTCAACGGACCTGTCAGCTCCGTCGCGATTATCAACCGTGGCTCGTGGGACGGCGATATCAATCTGATCGGACATGAAGCTCCGGTCGAGGTCTGCGCATTTTCGCCACGACTGTATTCAATGCAGCCCATGAGTAAGCAGGCGCTCGACCAAGGAGGTGCACATAACCTTGTCACAGTAATCGCATGTGCCGGAGGAGACAAATCGTTGAGTATTTGGATCACCAGCAATCCACGACCGATTGTCGTGGCACAAGAAATGGCTGCCAAGTCGATATCAGATCTTGCATGGAGTCCTGATGGGACGTGTTTATATGCAACTGCACTGGATGGTACGATTCTGGCGTTAGGATTTGAAGACGGAGAATTGGGCTTTGCGATGGCCATGGAGGAGAACGAGAAGTCGCTTACCAAATTCGGTACTAATCGGAGAGGTGCTGGTATCACAGAGACGACAGATGGGCTGTTACTCGAGGAGAAGAGCAAGGCGGATGAAATCAAAGGTGTTGAAGGTCGGATGGGTGCATTGATGGGTGATGATCATGCTGCAGCTGAGGGTGAGGTGAATGGGAAACCTGCAGCAACAGCGCCGTCAAATGGTACGCCTGCTCGTGCTCCGTCGCCCGCGCCAGATGCGCCAAAGACCCAGCAGCCAAATGGGACCGCCGCGACAGGGGCTACTGAACCGGAGAAGCCCGATCCGTACCAAGCCAAGCTGGAAAGACTGAAGTCGCGTCCCACTTACACCAAAGAGGGAAAGAAGCGTATTGCTCCTCTTTTGGTATCGGGAGCTGGGGCCGCAGAATCCTCTCTGCCCCAAGCTCGGTTGATGGCTTCTATTAGCAACAACCAAGGGAAGTCGGATGCACCACAGTCCATTGTTGATCTTTCCAAGCCTTTTGACGGGCTACCCAAGGGTGGACTTGCGGCGCTACTTTTTGGAAACAAGCGGAAATTGGCGCAGTTGGAGGGAGATGAGGACGGGCATGTGGAAAAGCGCGTGGCGTTCGCAAGTCAGAACGGTGCTACCCCGATTCTTGCAGCTACCCCAGATGGTTTACTTCCCGCACAGCAACAACCAGCTGCCACGGGCCAACAGCCGACACCAGAGTTCATCAGACCCGCAGTAACAAATCCGTGTATGGCAATTAGCCAGCTTCGACTGGCTGTACCGAAGATCCGCAGCCACATCCTTCGGGCGATTGATGAGAATGGCAAGCCTACGGAACCCCCAAGCACGGCAACTACGCCAGGGGAGTCGAACAAGTCACGTGTTGACGTGGTGTTTGAGGCCCGGAATCCGTCACCAGCCAGCTTGACTGGTCGGGCTGTGGATCGGGAGCCTGTTCGTCTGACATTGTTCCGAGGGGAGCAGCCGTTATGGCAAGACTTTCTACCCCGCAGCGTACTCCTGGTGACAGGAAACCAGAGCATGTGGGCGGCAGCCTGTGAAGATGGTTCCGTTTATCTTTGGACAACAGCTGGTCGCCGTCTAGTTAGTGCTCTCGTATTGGAGGCACAGCCTGTTATCCTGGAGTGCCACGGGCCATGGATTCTTTGTATCTCGGCAGTGGGGATGTGCTATGTCTGGAATGTCGAGCACCTCTCCTCTCCTCACCCCCCTGTTTCTCTACAGCCGGTTCTTGATGCTGCACTTCACTCCTTGGGAACTCACCCAACTGCAGCTCCGGCGATTACCAATGCACGAATCAACTCTGAAGGTCGGATTGTGGTCGCGCTGACAAACGGTGAGGGTTACGCATACTCTCCCGCCTTGTACAACTGGCAGCGGGTCTCCGAAGCATGGTGGGCGGTTGGTAGTCAGTACTGGAATACCACCGAAGCACCTGTTGGAAATCTCCAATTGAAAGAGTCGCAACAAGATCCGGAGGCGAGAAAGGCCGTGTCGGCCGGTATCATCCCGTTCCTGGAACGCAACACGACCAACGAAACACTTCTCCGTGGTCGAGCATACTTCATGCAACGACTTATCAAGGTTCTCCTATCACGAGAAGGCTACGAAAGTTTCGAGTCGAGTGTTTCGATTGCTCACTTAGAGAACCGTCTGGCAGCGGCCCTTTCACTCGGGGCCAAGGAGGAGTTCCGGTTGTACATGTCGATGTACGCCAAGCGTCTTGGAGCTGAGGGGCTGAAAATGAAGGTGGAAGAGCTGCTAAAGGGGTTATTTGGAGGGTTGTTTGAGGAGGATGATGAAACAGGGCCGCAACCACGTTTGCAAGCCAATGAGAAGGAGGACCGGAATTGGAAAGAGAGCTCGGATACCCTATGTGGCTGGCCACGGGAGGTGTTGTTGAAGGAGGTTATTCTGGCATTGGGTGAGTCTTTCTTCGTTTTTTCTGATTGCTGAGCTGTGGCTAATTATTTTCAGGTAAACACCGGGATCTCCAACGAGTGACGGTTCCGTACGCGAAGCTACTCGGAGTGGTCGACGAGGAGATGGAATCGGGCGATGCCATGGAGACGTAAAGTCGACTGCCGTTTTATTTATACAAGGATGGCGTTAGATGCGATATACGGGATGGGTGGTCTGCTTTGCTTCTTTGCTTTAGTTAGTAATGTATTATATCTTGCTGTTTTTCCCCATGCGGCTAGGGCTTCCCACTCACGTGGGCGGTGAGCAGCACACACGAACCGAAGCGCAAAACTCGGGATGGCTTCAATTTTTCCCTGCTCAAGTTCTTCTTTTCCACGCGAAAAACTCGAAAATTCCGTCATAACGACCCAAGAGTCGGTATATTTCCACCGGATTCCCTTATTGCCCACCTAGTAACGTGGGCAGCCGACATCACGGCTCCCTCCGCCTTTGTCCTTCTCCGATCGGCAGCTGGTTCTGCTTGTTCCCCTCTTCTCTCTTCTGCTGCTTTCTTCTCTACTACTACTACTACCACCACCACCACCCCCTATATCACTCTTTCTTGTCGCTTTTATAGCAGCAAGAAGAAAAAGAAGATGCCCCCCAAGAAGGCCCCCGTGCAAGAAAAGGTCCTGTTGGGTCGACCTGGTAACAACCTGAAGAGTGGTATCGTATGTGAGCACGTCCCCACCTTTTTTTGCCATTTTTTTCCTGCCGCCGAAATTTCCTTCTCAGCTATAAATTCTCGCTTCCCCTGAAAAATTTCTTCTTTTCACACACATATTTTCACATCGCAATGTGAATTAACACTATGACAGGTTGGTCTCGCCAACGTCGGCAAGTCTACGCTCTTCCAGGCTATCACAAAGTCGTCGCTGGGTAACCCCGCCAACTTCCCCTTTGCCACCATCAACCCCGAAGAGGCTCGTGTCGTCGTCCCTGATGAGCGCTTCGACTGGCTCTGCTCCCATTACAAGCCCAAGTCCGTGGTTCCCGCCAACTTGACTGTGTATGATATCGCCGGTCTGACCCGTGGTGCCTCGACTGGTGCCGGTTTGGGTAACTCTTTCTTGTCGCACATCCGTGCCGTCGATGCCATCTTCCAGGTCGTTCGGTGCTTCGATGATGCCGAGATTATTCACGTCGAGGGTGACGTTGACCCTGTTCGGGATCTGACTATCATCAACGAGGAGCTACGGATCAAGGATATTGAGTTTGTTGAGAAGGCGCTTGAGAACTTGAAGAAACAGACCCGTCGTGGTGGTCAAACCTTGGAGATGAAGAAGCTCAGAGAAGAGGAGGCTACCGTGGCCCGAGTGCTCGAGTGGTTGCAGGAGGGTCATGATATCCGAAAGGGTGACTGGGGCCCGAAAGAGGTATTTTCTTATTCTTTCCCATTTCCCGCCCTTCTCCGCGCATGACATCACATGATGAATAAGAGCTTTGCTCGATAATCCCAGCTCGTCGATGGCCTCATTATTATAATCCAACCAGAGGTCATATGAGATGAAGTCCCGTCTGATTAGTGTCATGTGTTTCCTTTTTCACATCTGCATCCATTAGTCTTGCTGTGGCAATGCTAACATGGATACAGGTCGAGGTCATCAATCCTCTCTTCCTTCTCACTGCCAAGCCCATCGTTTACCTCGTCAACCTTAGCGAGAAAGACTACATTCGCCAGAAGAACAAGTACCTTCCCAAGGTATTCGAATGGATCAAGGAGAACTCTCCCGGTCCCCTGATTCCCATCTCTGCTTCCTTCGAGGAGCGTCTGGCTCTCATGGCCGATGACGCCGCCGCTGAGGAGGAGTGCAAGAAGCTTAGCACCAAGTCTGGTCTTCCCAAGGTCATCACCACTATGCGTCAGGCTTTGAACCTGTCGAGCTTCTTCACCACTGGTGCGGATGAAGTCCGCCAGTGGACTATCCGGAAGGGTATCAAGGCACCAGCTGCCGCCGGTGTCATTCACACTGGTATGTTCCTTTCCTTATCCTCGTTATCGGAATGCAACGTACTAACGGCGCGACAGACTTTGAAAAGACTTTCATCCAGGCTGTTGTCTACAACTACACCACTCTGCGCGAGTACGGTGATGAAGGCGCCGTGAAGGCCGCCGGAAAGATCATGACCAAAGGCAAGGATTACCCCGTAGAGGACGGTGATGTCTTGCTCATTAAGGCCGGTGCCGCCAAGGGCTAAACCGGTTCATAAAATAAAATGTAGTTGTTATGTTCGGGCTTTTGATATATGATTCCCACTCGAACCTAGGCTATATAATGATCAATGAATATGTACAAATATCTTTTCACATACTCAAGTGTACCAAGTAGAGCTCAATCTGTACGGAGTAGTAGTAGAGTAGTGACGTTGTCCACGTGACTAACATAGCCCTTCCCCGCGTCAGCCGCGTCGGACCAAACGCGCAGCCGTATCGCTGCAAACTCCGCAACGACAAGAGTCCAGAATTGAGCAGCTATATCAAGCTCTCCGTGACCAAGATGTTCAAAAAAGAGTGAGTCTACGTTATTTCAGCGCTTGCGAAACTTTCAATTCCGTTCTCTTCCTTCAAGGTCCTCGCGTTGAACCCCTCGTCTTGGCCAGACGGTCGAATCAGACGATCGAACCAGAACCCTCAAAACAAGCAGAAAGCAGAAGTTAATAATGCAATAGTATCGCCCCCAGCACAAAATCAAAGGTCAAGTCCTCGGTACAGCGAGGCTTGCGCCAGAACTTCCTCGACTCATACCCCGGTTTCGAGCCGTACATTGACGATATCCTCCCGAAAAAGGCACAGCTCGATTCTATTAAACTGTCCGTGTCCCCTATTACAAACAATACAAAAGCGCAAATGCTAATACAGGAATGAAAATCCAGCCCCGAAAGATGCACCCTCTACACAATCGACTCCCAGCCCCTCTTCTACCAACCCCAAGACGGTCCCCCGATCCCACACCTAAAACTCCTCCACGCCTACCCCTCCGCCCTCCCGACAATCCAAATCGACCGCGGCGCAATCCGCTTCGTGCTCTCCGGTGCCGCGCTGATGGCACCTGGCCTTACAAGTCCGGGCGGGCGGTTACCGGATGCGGAGCATGCGTTGGAGCAGGGGACGATCGTTGCGGTTATGGCGGAGGGGAAGGAGAACGCTTGTCTTGTGGGAGCGCTCAAGGTTGGGACGGAGGAGATGAAGAGTAAGGGGAAGGGGGTTGTTATGGATGATGGGCATTATTTGGGGGATGGGTTGTGGAAGATGCCATTGGATTAGGTGTTTTTGTTTTATGATTCAGGGCTGAGAATGGTTTCCTTTTTCTTGCAAAATGCTGAGTTATATTCACTTATGGGCTGACTGGGATAGATAGAGTCATTTGTATCGCATATTTAATGGGAATTCACCCGTTCACTCTTCCTCTACTTTGCTCATCAACATATTCGCGTCTAATCGTCGACCACGTCTATGGTCTTGAAATGAAAGTCTGTTACAGGCATTCTACTACATGGTCACGATATAGGAAATGGCAACTATGGTCTAAAAAGCGATACGCTGGTCCCTGGTGATTTACCAGATCGCCGTCTTAACAAAGCGAGACCCGGTCTCCCTGGCTTTAGGATGTCCTTTCATTACACCTCGCAACAGACAAAAACCTTTTTTTTTTTTTAGTTTGAACAGGTATGAGCATTCTCTCTGATTGCAGGTCCTCTGATGTCTAGTCTGAAATGTCAACAGACAGCTCACATTGTTATGTACCAGAAAATTACGGATTCAATAACACCGTTCTCGGCCGATATATTCAGCATCCAAGCAATTTGAAATAATCAAAACTGTAAATCCTAACTCTATCGTGAGCAGCCGACAGGAATAGAGCCGGATTTAGGGCCTTGCGCCTAATCACCATGGATATGAAGATATTTGGCACGGACCATTCATGAGGATAAGGATCATCAAGGAAGTTGCAGTTACACGGAAAGTCCATCAATCCAGAGCTGCCCCGAAAGCAGAATGAGCATGAACACGCCAGCATGGGATATGATGGAAGGTTTATTAACCATGAAAACAAACTTGTGCAAGGAGCTATGTTCCCATTTCAACCAACGGAGACTTATAACGCGTGCTCGACTCTCCTTTACGTATCTTCGTGATCAGTGGAATGACAAGCCCGAGGCCCTAAAACGACGCATGGACCTTAAAAACGAATTGACACATGAAAGGGACCTGGCTCTTGATGCATGCTCTTTCTCGGGTAGTATTAAATCAGGCCTCAGATTTTACAATTACTCCATAGCGTATGGTATCTCGACGACTAATGGGCTGACAAGTTGCCGGAGATTCAACGCCGGATTGAGCTCGGCAACATATGGAGATGAAAGAAATTCAGTGCTGTATGTCCCTTTTTTGTTCATATCATACATTATCTAAGAGAAATTCTCTTACAAGACGCCATTCATTAGTTAAGCTCTTAGTCGTGTTCTTTACTAAGAGCTTGAGGGATGATGATAAAATGGACCCTAATATGGGGTTTACACTAACAAAGCCATCGAACTATATACAGAGCGTCTTTTTTCTTGATATGCTTAAACATGAACGTTATCAGCCACCAAAATTACTAACAGGATCTTTACCACACCCGTCATTTAGGAAAACTGCGAACGGCACTTTTAGCAGGACCAAGCCATGGTTGACTATCCAAATATGCTCAATAGTTTCTTTTGGTACGTTAATTCACGCGGTTTGCAGGTTCGCTCACGTTATTTCGATACATACCTCTGGGATCACAGAAACGGTGATTCAAATGAGACAGGACGGAATATCGCACCGGGAATGAACTAGCCCACGCCAGTGACCATACCCTAGATGGTATGATGTTTATGGAAAGAATGAAAAGCGACACAGATCTGTATGACGACGTCTACGGAACAACTCCAGAGCGTGATTCAACTCCATACGGAAGGTCACTTCTGAGTCCTCGAGACAGTGCAACAATGTGGAATACTCGATGCAAATTGGCTCACACAGCAACTTGAAATCAGAGACAGTTCTAACCCATGAGGAAGACATTATAGTGGGCGACCCATCCTTTAGGCAGAGAATCGGGTTCGATAAAGAGGCATATGTCTCCCTGTACAAGACCACGTCCTGATGTGTAGTACAACTATATCTGGAGCATTTTGGTCTCAGAGGCAGTAAGTTGCTTGGAAACACTTAAAACCAATGGGCATGCAAACAAAACTTCCGAGAAGATTTCTTCGAATTGACCAAAAAGCCCTCCCTGTCCGTTCAATCAAGTTGACAGCGGTAATTAATCGCGCCGAACAAATGCTGGGAGTCGTTGATTGTATGATGGTATAACGCTAGTATTGTTTTACTGGAAACAGCTTCTTTTCTCTAATGCCTCTTCCGTCTTCTACTCTTCTATGTTGTCTTTGTTGGTTGGTTCCACATTGCATCTGGAAGCCGGACCAGTCGGCTTTGGTATCTTGATTACTTTGGATATCCGGTCTTTATCTGCTATAGATCCCTTCGGTATGTCACTTCTACACTTTCCATCTGGATAATTCGCAGAAAGTGCTTGACATGTTATGTTCTCTCGTTTGCTCACTTGCATGAGCTATTTGAATACTATGCTCTCTCATTTTATCAACTTCTTCTACTCCACACTCTGCTATATGCTTGAATCCCTGCGGTTCCAGACATCTCCAGGCAGCCGTCTTGCCTCCCGAAAGTAAGCTTATAAAGGAAAATTCATACATTTAGTCAATATCATGAGGGGAGATGATCGAAAGGACTCGAGTCTGAAGACGCTCGGCCTCGTAAGGTTCTGCGTTCGAACTCCCCGGGCTCGCTGGATGGGTTTATACACCGGTGTAAAGCGAAACCGACCACCTATAAACGCTCTCATGATTGTTTATTAAATTCTTTATCCCCCCCCTGTCGTGACATTTACACTCGCCTAGCGGCTCTATGATTTTATCTTCCCTTTGACAACCTTCCCCCTACAGATGCCTCAGAAGACATTCAAGTCTCAGTGTTCACCATGGGTTCCAAGCACACACGATCCACACGACAACGCGACCCCGTTGTCTCCAACAGAGAATGAATAGGCTTATCTCTCAAGAACGAAAGAGCCAAAAGCACATCGCAAGACTTGCAAAGCGAGAGAAACGACCTGAAGACGAAGATGCGCCAGCATTTCAGACCAGGACCGTGTTTATTCTCAGCTATAACAATGTATAAACGAGCTTAGGTGCAAGAACTTGGAGTAGAAGAAACACTTCGAAGATTATGATTGAAAACGAACAAAAGCTACTCAGGGGGGTTCGTTTTTCAATATGTTATTTAGTATGTCAAACAAACGTACGAAAATTGACCATTCTGTGGATTTGGAACTGAATATCAAGTAGAATTGGATATTGAGATTTATAAGGCGGTTCTGTTCTTGCTATTGCTCACTTGCTTTATAGGAATATTCGATTGATTTAAATGATGATAATGACATCAGTCTGAACAACGTGCAGACACAGGTAAAATCATCATACGCCATTACCCAGGCAGTCATCGACCTATATATAAATAACAGAACATGAATAAGAACATCGTGTACATCTAAAGACCATCAGCAATCACTATCCATGCTCCCCGCAACATTCCCCATGCTCGCATTAGAGCCCATATCACTAGGCGCCTGACCTGGGGGCATCGGAATAGGCGACGATGTGGGCGAAATCGACGACCATGACGGCGTCCGGATCGGCAGCGCTAGCCCTAATCCCTTGACACTAGTTCCGGAGCCGTTCATCCCGTTCGCCAGAAGCCCATTCGCATTTCTCAAACCTGCTCTAGCAATAGCTCGCCTAAGCATATCGCCAGAGGCGTCCAGCGCGATCAGGAACCGTGCCAGTTCCGCACAGAGCTCCCAGTCACTTCTCTGTGATGCGAGCACGATTAAGCGGACGACGTAATCTTCGATCGGCGCGTCGTCACCCTCTAACTCGTCCTCGAAGGCTTGTAATACAAGGAGATAGCCGACGGCTGTTTTCAGGGAGTTGAGCTTCAACGCTTGTTCGAAGAGGTCTTTTGGGGGTGGGAGGTAAGTGAACAGGGTGCGCCACATTCGCAATTCAGTCTTTCGTGTGCACTGGACTACGATGTCCAAGTATGTTTTGGTCGGGAGGGAAGCTTGGAGAAAGGATATCACGTATGGGAGCAAAGGTTGGTGTTTCTGGGATGGGTCGCTTGTTTTGTTGCTCCGGCTTTCATTGTCGACTTCGTCATCCAAGACGTGGTGGAGTAGAATTTCGAGTGCGTGAGCAAAGTATGAAAGATGAGAGAAATATTGACTGAGAGAGAGTGCCCCGGGCATATCGGACTGAACAAGGCTATGTTGGAGGAAATAAGGAAGGAATAGATGTGTCTACCGCATTATGTTAATATTTTCTCTTCAAAGTACCAGCGACAAGAACATACCCGAATGGCAAATTTCAAAATGGCAAAAGTGACATCTCGCCGTTGGATCGTTTCTGATTCCACTCCCAGGACGATACCTTTATTCAGGAGCACCGAAAGGGGGTAGAAATCAAGAGGAACCTCGATAGGCTTGGGTACTTCTTCATGTTGTAATACTTCTTTCACATCGCCCCAGGCGAGGAGATTCTTCCCACTGAATGTCCAAAGAGAATCTCTCAGCGATTGATTGGTTGAGTACATCTTGAATGCCATATCGGCCGATGGACTGGGAGGAAGTGACGCATCGGGAGCAGAGGAATCGAGCGCAAACTGATCACGCATCAAGATGTAGTATTCCACGTCATGAGATAAGATCCGCATGTCATACTTCAAATCGCCCGTTTCCGAAACTGATGGTTGAAGAAGAACAAGGTTACCGTCGACCAAGAGAAGGACGGAGGCCACTTTAACATCCCGGGAAGGGTCACCATTTCCTGTTTCATTGTCAGAAGAAGGAATCCCACAGAGAAACGGCCCAACTCACTCATCTGGTCCTCAGGCAGGACCCAGCTGATTGCCCTCACCCTAGTTGGCGCTCGTACAATGCCGTTGAAAGCGATCTGTCCAACAGGTACAAGTGTGATATGGGAATGCGTCGAGTTGATGATAAAGTGGTATAATACGTTATCGTAAGTATAGACGAGGAGAGAGTCTTCGCCAGACGGCCCAACGAAAACCACAGGCGAAGGGAGGTATTCTATATGCAAGATGGAATTATCATTCAACGGCAGTTCTCGTGAATATAGACGTAGCTTGTCCATGTCAGCATTTGACGGTCCCATCAGTCTGTAGAAAAGTTGATCGTACCTCGTATGACCCGTCACTATCAATGGCGGCAATCAAAATGTGCCCATACCAACACATACCACCTCGGACAGCAAATGAATCTTCTACCCTGGGGTCCTCAAATACCTTCCAGCGGCCACTATTGACACTATAGTGTGCTAGACCCCGTCGACCCGCAATAGCTACGTATCTTCCATCCTGGGAAACGACAGAGGAACGGATTGGCCATTGAGAGTGCAGGTAAGTTGGTGGGTATTGCGCGTGATGCCATAAAGAGTCCTTGCCCGAGATGGTTATCAGATCCGGTAGATCATGGCCACGATAGAGAATGATCTCTGTGCTTGTTTGTAGCAAACCTCTGGCTAGATTTGCAGACGAAAAACAGCCAGTCAGCGCGCTTCGTGCTGTTTCCAATATCCACAGACGACGATCGCTCTGCCTTGTTAGGATGATATCTGATCCCCCGCCTATCCAGCATCCATTCGAGACCCCGCTAAGCCAATCTTCAGCGTTAGCGGTAGTATGTGGGCGGTCTGTTGAAAAGCTATTCCCGCCTGGCTTGCCAAACACACTCCAGGTCATCCAGCCATGTTCGTAACCGGCAAACAAGCAGTATCCATCTGGTGAATAACTCATAAATGTCAACCTCCCAGTAGTGGAGGGCGATGCAGGAGGCTGGAGCTTTTGTGAAAGCGGAACGTTTCCCATATAGTCTTTGGCTGTGTAGACGAGAACATCCCCATTTGTGCAGCTCACCGTCAACAGTGAGAACCGCGCATTTACTGCGACTCGAATTGCTTTTTCGCCATCATCTTTCGGATCATGAAAGCAGTGACCTCTAAACAACTTTTTAGTAGTTTCTGGTTCATTCTGCTGCTCCGAAATCCTCTGGATTCCGTACGCCTGTCCCTCATTGGTTACCCATATCAGAAGGTTCATTGCTCGGTCGTATACCATGTCTTCAATCGTCGTTTTTTTAGAGACACCTAGTATTCGGCCTAGCAGCTCTGATGAGGTCTGTGATCCACTGGCATCCGGTGTCCAACGGATACACTGTATAGCCGGGGGCTTCACAGTAGCCACAACGAGCTCATTATCCAACGCCAGAGCCTTCACAATCCCCGATTCTATCTTTATAGCCATCCGAAAGCGAATGTTGATCTCTCGGATTGCATTAGCCTCCTCCCCGGCTGACAGACGCGCTAACTGCTGGCGACGCGACTGGGTCGACTGGTCAAAACGCTGTTGGTAGACTCGACTGTTCGGATCGGAGGTCATTGTATAGGTAAGAAGATATCCATTGAGGGTCTGCACTGCGAGGATCGTCGAGTCGGGACGCATCAAAAGGGCCACGTTAGGTCCGTACGTTTTCATTGACGTCGCGGATCGAGCAACCGCAGCAACGACAGCAGTAGGCTATCAACACATCTCTAGTAAGCCACATCGTAATCTCAAAAACATGAAAAAGGAACGAACAAACATACCTTGGTCTGCCAAACCGCAATGGATGAATCCGTCATCGTCGCAAACAAATGACCACTGCGAGACACACAGAGGCCACTAATGGGCTCATCCGCCCATAATCCCGTCTTCGACTCAGACCCATTATCGGCGTGGTCTACCGACTCTTTCTGCTCCGGGGAGCTCTCATTCTCATGGTCAACTGCTCGATCCTCATCGGACAAAGCGGGCGGAATTCTGGGGCCATTGACCGCATAGACCCGGGGGACACCATTGGGCCAGTACATGGCGTGATACAGGGACGATGGTCACAGCGAGAGAAGAGAGCTCACATCGAGTCATCTTCGTTCGCAACTAGCGTAGGGGACGTTAGTTACTCCGTCGGACTCGGGCTAGCTCCAGTCCCAGAATCGCGACCATATCCCGTTCTGCAAGTTGTTCTCTCAAGCCCTAATACCACAGTAACTGTGGAGGAGGAAAAATATGGATGAAGAGAGACAGATAGTCGAAGAGACGCCCAGAAGCTATTCTGGGGATCGCCGAGCACGGGGTGCAATCACGTGCACGAGAGCTTCGCCCATACAGAAGGCATAAAGTCTCCCCGCAGCGCCGTCAAAAATTCCCCCGCGACGAGTCTCCTTTTCTTTCTACTGCCCATTAATTTTTTGTTAATTTCTATCGCTTTTATCCGGTCATAATCATGGTAAGAATGTCTGGCACTGTTTCTTCTACTGACAAATTTCAATGAATAGATACTGACGGATTTGCTTGCAGGCACCCAACGATTCCAAGAAACGCTTAGCGCTGGCCATCGTCGATTTCCTCGGTTCCAGCTTGAAGGACGGCACTCTCACTGCGGATGACGCCGAGTCTATTGAAATTGCCCAGTCATGTATTGCGGATACATTCAAGGTCGATCCCTCTGATGAGGCTGCTGTCAAGGATGCCGTAGGTGGACAGTCGTTGGCGAACATCTACAGTGTTTACGAAAAGCTCCGGAATAGACCGTCTGGTGATGCTTCTGCCACTTCCTCTGCGTCCTCCAGCAGCGCACAAGCCCCGGCAGCTGAGCGATCTACGCCCAAGCCTGGTGTGCCCACTCCAGAGTCCGACAAGTTGAAGGCTGAGGGTAATGCCGCGATGGCGAGCAAGGACTATGACGGCGCTATCAATTTCTACACCCAAGCTCTGGAGATCTCCAAGGCGAACCCCATCTACCTTTCTAACCGTGCTGCTGCTTATTCTGCCTCCGGTCAGCATGAGAAGGCCGCAGAGGACGCAGAGTATGCCACTGTTGCGGACCCGACATACTCTAAGGCCTGGAGCCGTCTGGGACTTGCTCGATACGACATGCAAGACTTCCACGGGGCCAAGGAGGCCTACGAGAAAGGTATTGAGGCTGAAGGCAACGGTGGCAGTACCGCCATGAAGAAGGGTCTCGAGACCTGCAAGAGGAAGATTGACGCCACCCAAGGTGTGGAGTCTTCCAACGCTGGTAACGAAGGTACACGTGGTGCTGGTGCTGGTGCTGGAGGTATGCCTGATCTGTCCTCTCTGGCTAGCATGCTTGGCGGCGGCGGCGGCGGCGGCGGTATGCCCGACCTCGGCTCCATGATGAACAACCCCATGTTTGCAAACATGGCCCAGAACCTCATGAGCAACCCCGATGCTCTCGGCAGCATCATGAACAACCCGCAATTACGTTCGATGGCTGAGAACTTTGGTCGTGGTGGTGGAATGCCCGACATGTCCAGCTTGATGAACGACCCCAACATTGCAAACATGTAAGTCTTGTCCAGGTACCACACTCTGTAGACCATAAGATGCTAACGATCACACAGGGCTCGGAATATGATGGGCGGCGGCGGTGGTGGTGGACAAGGAAACTGAAGTATAATACCTGGCTTGTTGGAGAGTTCTGGCAGTTGTTGCTCTTTTCGATGATTGTTATTCGCCTAAGTTGCTATTATTCACCCCGAAGTTTACGAGTTTATGGTAAAACCTTGCAGCGAATGGAGTTATTTGACGATACTGCACTTGTTTTCGATTGTAAGACTACAGAAGACGAGCAGTATAATAAGATGATGTTGGTCAGGTCCAGATGTAGTACATTGGTCAAGAGTGGAGGAGTTGATGCTAAACCTTTGACAAGAATAAACGCCAGGAACCCCAGAAACACAAAACAGACTAGACAGTTCATCAACCAGTACGCCCGTAAGAGCACTCCGTTATTTTTGTGAAATCTTCCGTCCTCAAGACGAGTCGTTGAATTCCACGTGAAAACAGGCGGAACACAGCATTAATACAAGGAAAAGAGAAATCAAATTAAACAACATTCATATAATCGTGGTTACTATCACAGTGAATAGCGCCGGTTCCGCCTGCTCTCTATTCGTATAGCCGATATTGTACAGTCAGAATGATATCAAGACAACCAAGAAATAGATGGGAGGAGAAGTTTCATGAGATAAGAACGCCGTTAAATCAAGAGACGGAAGGAAGAGGGAAGGGTCGGGAACAAGATGTCGTAGGAGAATCGAGGGGACGTGCGGTGGCATGCATGAAGGAAAAGTAAGCTTTTTTAAATGTAGTCACGAGCAGCCTTCTGCAGCTCGATCAGTCTCCATCCACGAGTCTCTGGGTTGTTGACGTCTTCCGGGATTCTGGTGAGACCGATAGCATAAGTGACCAGCTGCACCTTGTCCTCCATACCAGCGGCAAGTTCGTTGGTCTTAGCATTGCGAAACACGTGGACTTCCTGTGTACGGCAGGTGACAACGAAGACGGGGATCTCGCCAGGTTCGAGCATACGAGCATTAGAGATATCGACACCACGGATGTCAAGAATGCGGCCATCGGACTTCAGACCTGCAGTCGTGTATTGTTGCGAAAGAGCAGCGTAGACATGGAATTGGGCGTCCGACAGCCAGAGCTTCAATGTTTCAACATCGCCCTTGACATAGGCGTCGAGGACTTCAGGAAGCATGTATTCGCGCATTTCTCTCAGGAAGGACTCAAGCTGGAAGTTGGGATCCATCTCCCGGAACTTCTTGATAACTTGTGCGGTTTCGTTTTCGGCAAAGAAAGAGGCGACTCTGTCAGAGATACTGCGTGCTGTGGTGATTAATGGGTTCTCCGACTCATTGTAAGTCTCCTTCATCGTGAAGAGCTTCTGCATCATAGGGTTGGAGTCACGGAATTCGCGCCACGAATCCTTCCATGCAGCATCCTTGTGAACAGTGACGTTGGTACCGGCCCTATGAGAGAAAGGTAAAGATTAGTACCATAAGGTGCAAATAACGTGAATTTTGTGGATGACAACTCACTCCGGATCCTCAACCATCGGTCCAGCATTGCGACGCCCAGACTTGGCCTCCATCTCTTCACGCAATTGCCGTTGCTTCCGACGCTCCTCTTTCTCAATCCAACCGCCATAGCGTGAGCTGCTACCGTCATCGATGGCGTCTTTCACACCACCAACAGCAGTTTTGTAAGCATCGGTTTCTCTCACGGGTCTTGTAGCCTTCTCGATACCGGATCCGGTGGCGTTCACACCACTCCGAAGACCCTTGACAACAGACGTGTTCCATGTCCATGCGGCACTCTTGCCAATAGCTTGACCGGTGGTCTTGAAAGCAGTGGAAGTCCGGGAACTTGCGGCTTGACGGGAAGCCTCGTAAGCGGCACGTGCCTGCTTGACCCTCTCGTTCTCGGAGAATTCATGTGCCGAGGAAGCAAGAGCCTTTGTCGATTCGTTCCATTCCTTTGACGCCTTGAATTCGGATTGGAGCGTTTCTGTGAACACCTGCCATGGGGATTTGTCACCGTGCGGTGGGGGAGGCGGAGGCGTTTCCTTCTGTCCTTCCTCCTTTCCCTCTCCCTTCCCTTCTCCCCCTTCCTTGGGTCCCTCTTCCTTAGATTCCCCCTCCTTGGCCTCATCGGCCTGCTTCTCCTTATGCTGTTGCTGCTGTTGCCATTGGGCCGTGGAGGCATGGAAAGATCTCGTCAGAGGGAGTGCCGTATACGGAGAGACCAGTCGGGAAACGGGACGGTTGACCACGGTCGTCCGGCTATTCATGGCGGCATCTGGAGCTGTCGAAGAGTAGGCCCGGTTCAGCAGCTGCTGGGTGGCCACTGCATTCATCTTGAGACCCAACAACTGAGAGCGCAAAGTGGCCGCCCGCGCGGTGGCCGACATCCTTGTAGCCGGAATCATGCTCTGCACCGAGATTATGGCTCAGCTTCAAACTGCAATTGATATCGACAATTTCAGAAGCAATCTAGGCCCCGAAAGGTTGTATTTGTAGAGCGGGACAAAAAAAAAAAGCAGGACGTGGAGGGGGAGGCAAAAAAGGAATGATTGAGGCCGTTGGAGGGAAAAAAAGTGCAGTCGCAGTGCCAAGAAATCCCAGACTTTTCCGATCTTTTCCTCCCGAATCTTTTGCCCGCCGATTTATCACCACCTCCGCATCCATCCCACAATATGAATTCGCAATTTACAACTGCTTTAGCAAGAGCATTGCCTTCAGTCAGTCGACAATGCCAACTCCGACCACCCCCCTTTCGCCTGGTGCGACCTTTTTCCTCCACTCCCCGGACCTACGAGAATGAGAAACAGCGGTTACGTGCGACTGAACGCCAGCTTTTCGATGCGCAAAACGAGCAATCTACAGAAGGACTGTCTCCGATATCGACCCTCACGCAAATGATGCAAGGGCAAGACAAGCCTCCGGCCGTGACAGAGGATTTCGAGCACATGAGAGAGAATCTAGAAAGTGCTTTGATCAAACATCCGTACGGCGACAAGCAACCACCACACCATCTCCACGTTTACGCGCACAAACACAATACCATCCTGACTCTGACTCGACCGAATGGCGACCCCATACTCGTAAGAAGTTGTGGTCACTTGGGTTTCCGCAAATCCCAGCGTTCTGGCTATGACCCGGCGTATCAACTATCCACCCACACGTTCGGCCAATTGCAGGAAAAAGGTTTGCTCTTCGATATTCAACGACTGGAGATTGTGTTCCGTGATTTCGGGCCTGGCAGGGAAGCATTCACCAAGGTTCTATTGGGTAACGAGGGGAGGAACATTCGTGGGCTGGTTAGCCGAGTCACCGACGCGACCCGGATCAAATTTGGAGGTACCAGAAGCAGAAAGGTCCGGAGACTGGGTTAAACTCTTATCTTTCTTATCGATATCTTCAATGCCGTTGTGAACTGCGTATGCCTTGACCTTCGCAAGGAGCAATAGAGAAATGGCACGGATTGATACGACTCTGATATTCAACACGAAAACAAATACCATGGCATTGCATCTATCCGGATAGAATCTGTCCTATTCTCATGGGATGCCGGAGGGAATAAATATCTGGATAGTTCTGGTATCCGTTTCTGTACACTAGTCCTTATGTTATTAGTACAACGAATTTTTTTTTCTTACTTTGAGAAACCTCTTTGTTTCGATTGACTTTATACGTATCGTTTTTTTCTTGTTGACTTTGATTTCTTCTTTGCTTCCCATGTATGTATATAGAAATGGCCTACCTACCTAATGCGGTATAGCGTCATCCCGATGGATCTGGAATCTCGGACTTGATAGTGATAACAACAGCAACACTGTCCTCACCACCGTTCTTGCTGGCTTACGAGTCCTGCATTATATTCTTTTATTCAATTTCTACAGGATACTGTAACCAGTGCTTGACTTCTCTGCATAGTCTTCCGACGGTCCGGTTACTCGCCGTTCGGCACATACGCCGGAGCTGTTCCTCATACCACCACCCCTCAGCAATCGGCGAGCAGCGCAACGCACCTCTTTCAATATTAGAACGAACGGCTTGATGAGTGCTGGAGATCTTTCACCGGGCCGCCGTCCAAGACCGTTTGGATGCACCCTCTAAACCCCTTCCTTCGTGCCTTCTTTCGAAGCACTGTTCCCGGGCAATGTCTGCCTATCGAGAATCATGTACGTTTTGCGCACCGGATGGGGACCATCTCAAGGGTTGATTCTCATGTCTGTTATATATATAGATCTTGCTAGTACCGACGACCGAATCTTTGACCGGGTCGCGTGATCGTGAGTCGAATATTTACTACTCCGATATCGTCGGTTCGGAAGACTTCCTGGGCAGTCATGTTCTACGCATTCCATTCTCTGCCGGACACGCAGGTGGAAAGGACGATTTGAACGTTCGCGATAGTCGGGGAAAGGCAAAACAAGTATCAACAGTCAATGGGCGGACAGTGATCATCAAGGAGAGCTCTGTTTACAGCAACAAAGGTGGGGATATCCTCGAATAGCTCGAGTGCGTGCAGGGGCTGACTATATGCGACTCTAGGCTTCAAATCTCTAACCCAGGCCCAGCTGCTGTCGGATGCCCTATACTACGCCCCGAATAATGAATCGCAACCATGGCTCATCTATTATGTCTCTCGACCTTTGATCGGCTCTTTTGATCCCGGCAAGATCATCTCTGCTGCAGTACCTGGCATGCTTCCAAGCAAGGTCGAATCCGACGACAAAGAAATGAACTCAACCGGACCGGTTTCCTCGCCACCCAAGAAAGTGATCAGGACGTTTGGTGAGCTATTGTTGAATTTCCCAATGATAGCACGGCAGATGCAATCGGGTCTTGACAGAATGTTCCGAGAATTTGGTAAAGAGTTGGGGAAACCGCTACCTCCTCCGCCGTCGCGATCACCTATGTTGGAAGACGATGAGAGATCAAGGGGCCGTACTGAATTGAAAATCGATGAAACAGGTTCGAGCCGCAGCTTATCGGCTTTTGGGCAGGAGCCCTTGCCGTTCAATTCCGGGGAATACTTTGAGGATGACGAAGACCTCATGCGTCGGAGCTTAGAAACCGCAGTGACTGCAGCCATCGACCTTTTCCGTCTTGTAGACAAGCAACAATTATCGTTCCTAGGAGCTACTACCGATCTCACCGGGCCTCTGGTTGAACGGTTGATTGAGCGGTACGTCGCTGAACAGGTGCATGAAACACTCCTTTTCCCTCGACTTTGCAGTTTTCGAAAGTCTGAAGACGCAGACTTAGATCATAGGATTCGTCAAATGGAAAGCGTCGATGTTTCACAAGTCGGGATCACCGTCGAAGGGGGCCGTGACGGCAAGAGAGAATTACTGCAACGTCTTGGGAGAGGCGTGGAGGAGTTTCGGAAGATGTTGGATGCGAAGTGTCCTCACGATATGCTGGGCACACTTTTGGAAACGGTCAAAGTGATATCGTTTCCTGGAAACTACGACAAAGCTGGCTCGTCTTCTTCTGAGAAGAAGGCGGCGCCAGTGATGGTCAACGCTGACATCTTGGTTTCTTTATTGCTTGTTGTGGTTATTAGATCTCAAATACGTCATCTCCAGGCAAGGCTCCTTTACATGCAGCATTTCATCTACATCGACGATGTCGAGAGTGGAGAGATGGGATATGCTTTGAGCACCCTTGAAGCTGTTCTTACGTATCTTTTAACGGATTCAGCGGGTCTGCGAAGATCGAGTGTCCGCAACAGGCGTTTGTGGAACGCCACAAAGGCAGGCAAAGTCTCTGACATGAGGGCTATTCTAGAACCCGGCACTGACCACGAGTCACTCGATGACGAAATACCCATGGAGCGAGAAGGCAAAACTGTATTCTTCAAGACAGATGAGGATGAGGAACATCCACGAGATACCTCGTCCGTGCACAGCATGCCAGCCGGTTTCTCAGAAGACGATGAACCATCCTCATCTCATATAGAAGACAGTCCATCATCTGAAACGCCACCATTGGCTCATGTGTTCCCCTTCCAGACATGGACCGGCGATACTTCTCAAAAAGAGACCCGGCGTCCGCCGAAGAGGGTTTCTATGGATGTACGCAGTTTATCCTCCTCATCAGCGGTCTCGTTTGCTTCAAGGACAACCACCATAGGTTCGATGACAAGCACGATTGAAGCTGATAGTTCGATCGAGACCTTGACAAAAACGCAGGATCCTGCTGGGTATTCAATTCCGATGATGGCCGTCGAGAGTCGTCAACCCGAGGCGTTGAAGTATTTGCTAAGCCTTGAGGAATATTACCCACTACAGGATATCCTTACAGACACAAGCACCGAAGGGACGACACTGCTCAGTGCCGCTGTCCAACTGGGCCACACGGAAGTGGTGAATATCTTGCTTGACTTCCTTTTCAAATCGACCGACGAGAGCACGATCGTGTCCTATTTGCGGAAGTCGGATGTACATGGACGCACGGTTGCCCACTACCTTTTCAGCACGCCGTCTATCATATCTACTCTGGGGAAACTCCTCCCCTGGAAGCAGCGCGACAAACATGGACAAACGCCACTTTTTGCGCTCTGCAGGTCGTACGATCATCCTGATTACAAGCTTATGATCAATGATGCATTGAATGCCGCGCAAAAAAGCCAAGGAGATGGTAAAGCGATACGTCTTGACGATCACGTCGATTCGAGGGGTAATACGTTGCTTCACATAGCCAGCGATCCCGAGGTAACCCTACGAATCCTCGAAGGAAGTGATTGCGACCCGAATGCAACCAATGAAAAGAAATTCACGCCATTAATGACAGCAAGCAAGTATGGTCGTATAGACCAAGTTCGACTTCTCTTTATGGATCCCAGAGTGGATGTCCATCTCAAGGAACTCCGTGGATTAACAGCTGTTGAGATCGCCAAAGACGACGAAGTACGCAATCGCATTGATGACCTAATACTCCTGTCGAGCCCTCCATCAGCGTACGATGATCCGTCAGGCCGTGTCACTACAGTGGTGCGTTCGTTCTTCGTTGAAGATGCGACGGTGCGTTTTGTTCTGAAGTCCGGTGCACCCCACCCCCCTGAGGAAGAAGCCGAATCTAGGCCCGGCTCCGCAACATACACAGTCACCACTTGTCGACGCAGTTTCTCCGATTTCGAGAACCTAGCTAAGGGTCTCTCGCTCGAGCACCCTGCCTCCTACATCCCGTCACTCGAGCACTTCCGCAGCCCCTTCCAAATTCACTCCAAACCGTCTCGAGCCGTACTCCACGACATGCAGGAAAAGCTCGACCGGTTCCTAAAGATCCTCCTTACTCATCCAACTTTCTCCACTCACGAAATGCTCTGGGAATTTTTCCTCGTCCCCGAGTTGCACCCCGACATGATGGCGGATCGATCTCGCCAGAAGGCAGCAGCTCTTTCCGAGACTATAGCTGAGGACTATACACCTGCTACGCTCGAGGGAATGCGAGAGACGGAGCAATTCGTCAATCATGCACAGGAGATAGTCCGCGCCGTGCACGCCAACACACGCAGCACCATCCGCCGTGGGCACTCACTGCACAACGCCGCCTCAGACCTTGCGGACGCAGTCACACTCTGCACATCAGTCCTCTCAACTCTAAAAGAACCAACCAATGCCCTTCCGCCATCCCACATCGACGCTTTCGCCCGCTATGCAGGGTTCCTCTCGACCTCGACTTCGGACTCATCCCCACTCCTGCAGTACCTCACTGCTCTAACCTCCATCGACAACACCACAGCCGCGATCCTATCCGCGCTCTCCCGGCCCGTCAACCTCATGTCCACACTTGCCGCTACAAACCGGACCCTCTCCCGCACGCATTCCTCACTCGTTTCTTCATCCCTCCCACGCAGATTCAACCTCAGTTTCCCAGGCCTCGAAGAATCGCGCCTGAAATCCATGCGAGACCTCGAAAACAAGATCAACGAGTATGAAGCACAAACCGCGCAGCTATCAAGGGAAATCACGTGGAATAAAGATGTCGTTGTTAGCGAGCTTGCCGGATGGACTTCGTGGCGGGAGAAGGTTGGACGTGATGCAATAAAGGCGTTCGCGAGGGATATGCTTGTCAGAGAACGGGAGAGGGGGAAAAGGATTGAGAGGTGTTTGAGAAGTGTAAGAGAAATAGGCTCTTAGGTTTACCGTTCTTTACTATTGTTTTTGTTTCCATGTACTCTTATTTTTTTTTTAACTATGGACTTTAAATGGACTGAGTCCGGGCATGCTAATGAAGTATGAATGTATTCTACTCTTCTTGGTGAGAAGACACGTCTTGCTGACTTAGATTCACCATCAACGTTGGTCACTGGTCGATGCTCTTGTAATTCACTGCCATGGTAGTAGTGCCTGTCAGGATCCTAATCATATCCGCAGCCTTTTCCTCCCTCCATATCTCTGCTAGACATTCCATCCTAAATGCACAATATAAATACACTAAAGACCGGCATATTAGTCTAATTGGCTATACAATATCCCTCTTACTCTAGTTTAGGCTACTTGAGATACTTTCAAATTGACAACCTGCATCGATCCCAGCCAGTTTCGAAGAAACAATGGCTTCTGCAGATGGATCTCTCTCATGCAAACTTGTCCGACAGAAGAACTATCACTTCTCTTGAACTGATTTTTCATCAATGGACGTCTCAAGCAAAAAGCCGTTTTGCCTTGAGTCTGGTTTATCCAGCAAAAGCGATAAGTACAGACACAACTGTTATAAGACATTTCCCATACTGAGACCAATGTTGCTTAGATTGCTGTTGCTAGCCTATTTCCAAAAATGACCAATCTACAAAGCGCCGATCGAAATGCTACGGCTTGTTCAATTTGTGTGTTCCTAGACTGGGAACCACAAGCTTTAGCTGATGTTCTTACACATTATCGGGCACCTCAAGATCTAGAACAGATAGTTCTACCCAATGTAAATACATATACACACAGATCACCAAAGGCTACATTATACGGGCTGCTATTTAGCAACGTGGCTGATTACCAGAGCCAGGATTCACTACAAACTTCGGGATGGCCCATGCCATATCCCAGAAATAAGGATATGCACAAAAGTCCCCTGGTCCACCCATGCACACCAACTTAGTCTGTATTGACACAACCCCAAATGTATGGGCACACTCCTGATCAGGTAGCCTATAAGGCTCTCAACGTTGTGCGCAATTCCTGGTCACATTAAAGAGCACAGAAGTCCACCGGGATGAAATCCCTACCAGATTATTCGCTCGCCTTTATTAACTATCATAACCATTAACTACGCATGGCCGGCCAAAAATGGCCTCCAGTTTACACCCGCAAACATTCAAATTCAATTGACGAACTTTGGTTATAACGTTATGATAATCTTCGTCGAATCAGTCTTCATTAGAATCTCCAGACATGGCAGACGACAAGCCACCTCAAGTTTCCACGTACGGGAGTCTGGTGGTAATGAACATTGACAACGGAAAAGACACATAATACTGGTTGGACTAGGAAAAGACATTCCAAGTAGCCAAGTGGAGCTCGAGGGTCTACCGAGAAAGTATCAAGAGGTCAAAATGAAATCACACTGTAGTTATTATTATCCGTTCCAGTGGCTGCTATAACAATCTGGTCTGGTTATTGGTATCATAATCACGATGCACCATGGCATCGGTCATGGTTATATATGCTGTCTTTTAGCATGGCAGATGGTGAATGCTTTAGCGAAGATTACTCGATTACAGCGGAGGTATTATCCTTGATAAACACTTCAATACCATCTACCATTCCTAACAGGTAAAGGAAAGTCTACAAATCAAATCCTAGTACTAACAACATGAACGAGAGAAACTATATAAGACCCAATGCGATTCCCAATCAATCCCCGATTACAACTCATATGACATAAAAATAAACACAACCTCGTCAATCACGAACCAAAACGTTAACAAAGAACTCGGAATAAGTGGACAATTTATTCATCATCGAAAGTGAACAGAGGAGAACTTGACCGTTGGATCCTTGGTAGGAAAGACGTCCGATTCGGATTTCCATATGGGCCCGGATCAGAATACCTGATAATTCTGCTCTCATTCGCGGTTGAGTTTCGAGGAAGGTCGCCATCATCCTGCGAACCGTGTGAAACGGGCTCATACAAGTGCTGCTGTAGTTCCGTGGTTGCGGAGAACGATCTGACACGGTTCAAAGGATTCAGAGGGGTCGGTACGATAAGGACCGGTTTCTGAACAGACTCGCGAAGCTTGCCAGTGGGAGGAATAGTAGGTGGGCTTATGTCGACGACATCTTCTTGTTCCTCATTTTCCTGTCTATTTTCCTGTTCCCGCTCATGAAATGCCGACACACGGCGAGGAAAGCCGTTGTTGTATTCGGTTCTAGACACACGGTAAACCCTAGTCACAGATCCCAATTGCGGATCTTCCTCGACGATGTATTCTGGAGGCGGCGAGCGTGGACGCGAGCGATTGATTTCGAACGAATAAGCGCCCCGGTCCGACTTGCTCTCCTTATTTAAAGGCGCAGTGGAAGACACCTCATCACCGTCAATGGCGACACCATTGTATTTGGAAAGCAGGCTCTTCTTATCTCGTCTGCGCCGCTGGAAAAACATCTTCGTCTTCTTGAAGTACAGGGCCAACAGAACAACAAATGCCACAACAACAACAATGATGAATATGACTGCGAAAGCAGTCGTGTACTCCTCAGTATTCCAGTGCGGTACCAGGTTGACTGGCGTTGCCGTTGGCGGCTCATCGACACTTTTTGTAAAGTTTGTGGAAGAGGTTGACTGGGTGGCATTAATACTCGCTGTTCCGTTCATAGACGTGGACGTCGTATGAACCGCTTGATCGTTGGGTTCCGGCAAGATATGGTATTCCTGGCGTTTCAGAAGACGGATACGCTTCACGCTGGTTGGCTTGAGCTTGGCCTGAGTCACTAGCAAGGAGTAGACACCATAGCCTGGTTCTCCTAGGGGCAGGGCACTATCAGGCACGATTGTCGACGTCGATGTCTCGAAGATCAGCGTGGAGGGCGACGATAACGTCTGCGACACAGGAGCATCACCTGCTGGGGACGGTTCTCTTTGGAAAGGTCGAGCGACGGCAGCAGTTAGAAGGCCGGCAAGGACGATAAAAATGAACGTTCGCATCGTGGATAGGATAGGGGTTGGTTCGTATATGCAGGATGATTGAGAAATGAACGGAATGTTTCGAGTCAATGGAGAAAGGAGTTAGTCGTATTAACGCAGGTTATCGAAACGGAAGATAGCGAGGAAGAGGGGGATGGGAGAAGAATAGCAAGATAGGAGGTTAAACGGGTCAAGATGGATGGCTTCATGGCTGGATTGGGAAGGCACACCCAGAACGCAGCTTCCCCGAGCGACCTTCTTTCCAGTTTGGCAAATATACAGGAACACTGGATAATGGGTTCATGTATGAACTTCTTGATGTCTATTGTGAGGTTAGTAATTACACCTGCTAAACGTATATTTAGAGAAAAAGAGCACTCAGGCCGGCCGTCTTCAAAATTCGCCAACGCCACTATAACAAGCAAAATACATGAAATATAGAAGTAAACAGATCCACCGTACGCCTGATGATTTCGTTAATCCAAATACCGAGAAATATGGAAATGAATAGATGCAATAACGGCCGAAAATGAAAAAAACCATCCCGTTCAGTTACCCAGGTCCATACGACCGGATGCAGTATCGCCGACGACTTCTTCGCCCCTCGTGTCGAGAGGATCGAAATCATCCTCCTCATCCTCGGATTCACCTTCGAAATCAAAGTCCTCGAGATATTTAACTTCAATGCCAGCTCCCTCAAGGCGCTCGATCATATCCGAACGATACCGGTCCTGCCAACGGGCAAGCGCAGCACTCGCGTGAACGCGGAATCCAAAGATACGGGGTTCGTAACGGCGCACGCTCTTCTCGGGGTCAAGAGCGGGGTAGACCTGGAAAAGAATGCTGTGGAAAGAAGACCCGAAATAGGCACCGTCGATGGAAGCATGGCGAGAAGACTTGGGGTTGTAGATATCCTCACATTTCGCGCAGAAGAGTTTAACAGTGCTCATGTTCGGAATGTCATGCTGGCCCATAGGGAGCAGAGGGTGTCCATCACACATAACACGGGGACATTTGCCAAAATCGCCCCGTTTGTATTTGTCAAGCTAGATTCCAGCATAGACTCGTTAGTGCCAGTTCTTGGCGCAGAAAGGTATTATGGGCGTACCATTTTCGAGAGACCCCGGGTAGTGACTATGTAACGAGCATGAACCAAGCCGTACAAGTGGCGCGCTGATTTCTCGATTTGCTCACGCAAGTCATCGTCTGCATCGAGGTCAAAGACATCCGTCACGAGATCAAGCGCATATTGATAGTAAGGCACTTCGGTGTTCAGACCGGTCAAATTGAAGCGGTCGGTCAGGTATTCCTCATCAATCTCACAGAAGTACTCATTGCCGCGCGAGGAAATGAACTGTAGAGCCAATTGTTAGCAACTGTGGGGAAATGGCACGGGCTGTGTACTGAAAGGCCGCAAAAAGGAATTGAACAGCAGACGTCGAACACAACCAAGACTCGAAGAGATAGCCATATTCTCCCTCTTGTAATCCCATTCACTCTCGAACACAGTCGAAACATAAATGCCTTCCGCGGCCCAAAATACCCAGACGGAGAGGGGAAACAAAAGTCCACTCACCCAATCCCTCCAGTAACTGGTGTAATCCGAGTCGGTCTCGCTGTTAAAATCCTCCATCATCTTGCCGAATTGATTCCTGGACAAGCAATGCCGTCAAATATAAGATATATTGTGTTGTATGTTTTTCCGGCCTGTAGCAGTTGCTGAGAGAAAAATCCGGGTTGGAAATCCCCAGGGCAAGATAACCCCCAGAACCGTACAGCTGTGAATGATAAACTCAGGACATCAAAATTTTTACTGTCGGAACAAAATGCGACAGGGTGGGCGTATTTAGCGACAGAGCAATGTGGCAGCGTCCTCTCGAAATCGCGATGATGGCAGTGTGTGCTTCGTCTCCATGCTGTTATCAGTGGATCGTCCTGTTCCGGTTAGCGCGGGGCTGGCGGTGAGGTATGTCTGTTGTTATTTCACCGCTTCCATACAAGGGTATACGGATATCAGGCCAATGACTACGAGAACAAGAATGTGAGAGATGCTGAAATAGAGATTCGATTTCGTAAATGCTGCAAGATGTGTATAGTACTAAACATAATCACGACAAATAGCATAATAAAATCAAGCAAGCGAGTATAGCTGTCAATCTGAAGAAAACAACGCAATTACTGACGCACTGCGGCTTGGTCACACTCTGCTATAAACCTATGGATACCTTGTATACTGTCGTAACCAGAAGTGCTACTGGGAACGCCAGCACTGGACACCTCCGGGAAGTAAGCACGGTCACCAAGGTCACTTATGTTGATGCTCGAGTATTCCGACGGCGAATCTGATTTCCATGGGTTCGAGCCGAACATATCTAAGTCTGCCAGAACAAATTCGTTCTTGATTTGCTTCGATGATGCTCGCGATGAAGCTGACTTGTTCTCTGGCGACATCATTGCCTTCCAGTCGACTTCTTCGGGGATTTGTGAAGCTTCACTCTGGAAAAAGCACTCCATTTCTGGCGATGCTGGAACACTGGGCGCAAATGGGAAACGAAGGGCCAGATCAACACCTGTATGGAGATCGAAGTCTTCATCCTGGAAAATCCTGCCTCGCTGGACTCCGACTTCGTCGCAAAGGCGCTCGACCGTCTCCGCATCACAACCAGGGAACCGCACGCGGATTGTTGATCTATCATGTAACTCAATGGGTAGATCACCCAATGAACTCAGTTGTTTGAGGTCATTAAGCACAGCGGCAAAGTCTTTCAACGCACGAGCAAAGTCAACAGAGAGCATATCCATAAGACCCTCCGAGTTAAGATTCCTAAAGTCAGCCGAGGTAGACTTCTTCTGGAAACCAGCCATCGCAGTGATGGTAGGCGAAAGCTGGAAGTCAATATGGGAACCAGGGGAAGTGCGAGGGATAGCGGTCATCTGGTGCTCAGCCTGGTCTTGAATCTTGGTCACGGCCTTGTACCGCTTGTTTCCGGATATTGGATCAATGCCATCGAAGCGGAGCTTTTGTCCGGAAAGAAAGAAAGCCCGCATACCCGCAGACACATTGTTAATAACCTGGGCAGGAGCAGCTGGTCCATGAGAGAAAAACCGCTGTCCTCCAACACGGCCAGCACCAAAAGCGTATCCACTCGCCGTACGGCCCAGGGTACCTCCTGTCAAATTCGGACGGAGTGTCGACGCAAATGGCGCACGGGTAGTCAGATGGCTAACATTGGTGGCAACACGAGATGGCGGATAAAGAGCACGCTCGCTCTGCAGTCCAGTCCGGATGTACGAGATGAACGAACCCGCCGCACGGGTTGAGAAGAGACGGCTCCGGGCTTGGCGGATAGCAGCAGCACGATTAATGGGCTGGCGAGGAGTAATACGCGCATACGCTGGCTGGACACGAAGTACTTGTTGAGTCGGTTCTGGTAACTTGGACCTAACGACCTTGTAGGCCTTCTCGTAGGCGAACCTAGCCATTGTCAGACGATAAGCATGCCGAGGTAACAGTCTAGGAGTTGACTTACCTAGCCGCCCTCCAAAACTTTGGAAGCAGCAAGTGCCCGCTTGAAGGCGCCATAGTGACAGATAATGAGAGATTAAGTCAGTGATGATGATGGTTGAAGCATTCTGAGGGAGGGAGAGACTCAGGAATGATTCACTCCGCACGGGTGGCGGTGCAGGCACATGACCGAGTCGCCACAGCCATATGATTTGCTACTGTCCATGGTAGGGATTCATGGATACTTCGGTATATATATATATATTTTTTCTCATAAAAAAAAAAAAAAAAAAAAAAAAAGAGAGAGAAAACTACACTTGGTACAAAGGTAATCGAAATAATAATAGTAATGGAGGGCATTGTACTCCGTTTATGACCTCATGCAAGTACATCTCCACTGTCCCACTCTAGGTAAAGCTAGCCGGTAGATTCTCCATAGTCGTGTGGCTGATAAAAAAAAAAAGATGGTATTTGATTCATTCAGTCATTCAATTGGATATCTAAATCTCTATTTTAATGAACAAGGATATCATGGCGTAAAAGACATTTACTCGTCATCACCGAAGAAGACCTTAATAGGGAGCCAGTCGTCACCGCAGACTTTGAAACGGTCCTTCAAGTTGTCCAACTGGTTGATCTCCTCGGCGGTCAAGTCCCAGCCGTCAAGCTGGAAGTTACCCTCAATACGAGCCTTGTTGACGGACTTGGGGATGACACTCCAGCCCTTCTGGACACCCCAAACGAGGAGAACCTGCTGGGGAGTCTTTCCTTTCTTCTCGGCAAGCTTCAAGAGAGTGGGGTCCTTGTAGAGAGGAGAGTCGGTGGATCCAAGGCAAGAGTAACCGGTGGAGTGAATTCCCTTGGAAGTGTTGTAGGCGACGAGCTTGGGTGAGGGGTTGTTGGGGTGCAGCTCGATCTGGTTGACGGCAGGAACGATCTTGGTGCTGGGGTCGTTCAGGAGCTTCTCGAGGTTCTTGATACCGAAGTTGGAGACACCAATGTTCTTGGCCTTGCCGGTGGCGGGTATCTTCTGCATTTCTTGCCTGTATTCATTATTAGACCCTGGTCCAACGTCGGAATGTAGTGAGAAAAACATACCAGGTCTTGATGAAGTCCCAGTCGGGAAGGTGCTTCTTCAGGTCGTTGGGGTCAGTCGAGCTGGGCCAGTGGACCAAGTAGAGGTCGACATAGTCGAGGCCAAGGCTCTTGAGAGACGAGTCAATGCCCTCGGCGACACGGTGGTGCCAGGGGTTGTCAAGCTTGGTGGTAACCCAGATCTCCTCACGGGGAACGCCCGAGTCACGGATACCGTCACCAACCTCGGCCTCGTTGCCGTAAGCCAGAGCACTGCCGCCTGTTAATAAGGATCTCCTTCGCAAATATCACTGATTATTTCGCAGGGCGCAACTCACGTGTCGATGTGACGGTAGCCAGCCAAGAGAGCGTTCTTGACGGCCTCGCGAACTTCATTGGGCCCGGACTGCCAGGTACCAAGACCAACGGCCGGGATCTGGGCACCGGTGTTGAGGGTGTAAGTCTTCCTGTTGGCGCAGTCCGTTAGTTTCCGGGCAGACATGTGGAGTAGCAGGTGTAGATAGAAGGGATAACTTACTTGGTGTGGAGGTTAGACATTTTGTGCAATTGAGAGATGAATTTATGATAGAGAGATAGAGGACTCAGAAGAAGAAATGCAATTGTCAAAAAGGAGAGGTGGCTTTTATAAGTAACCGCTGAGCCACCAGATCCGAAGGCAGGTCCATCCATGATGTCGACGGAGGGGCTGCCAGTCAGTAGTGGGGGAGGGACATCATCCAATTAACCGGAATGGCTGGCGGCTTATTATCCGTCAATTACCCCTCGGGATCCCGATGGGGTAACCCCCGATGCGACATCCCGGGGCTCCCTTGCTCATCCTTTCTCACTTTCGTGACCATATTCTTCCATCTCGTGCTGCAGTCATTTATCCGAGTTCTGTCTATGCGTCCCGTTTAGGAAACGAAATAGCCAGCTAATTACCGGGTGGTGAGTAATCACGCATTTTGGCTAAATAAAAGTGGAGCTATTTTCGTCCAATAATACATTATATCACCTCTACCGCCTCATTCTGCCACAACCATCCTCGGAGGAATGTCCACCACAACAGCGCAGGGCGCGGCACTAGTTCCATGATTGAAACAGCAGATTCTCAATCTTTCCCGATTTATCCGATCAAGATGTCTTCCGGCTTCGTCTCCGCAGGCACAAACGATGAACCGGTAGAGCGCGATGATGACTGGCAGCGCGTCCAACGAGAACTCGAAGAGGAACGAAAGCGCAAAGCGGACTTAGGCAAGCAGGATGGTGGCAAGAGTCTCTTCGATGTCCTGGAGCAGAACAAGAGTAAGCTCTATCAGTGACCGGGGGCAGTGGGAAAGACTGGCCCGGTTTTTACCGGATCGTTCTGGGCTGACATGTTAGGGGTGACATTTGTTGGATGATAGTGGCCAAGCAGGAAGCCTTTGAGGAGAAGATCAAATTGAAGAATCAGTTCCGGTCACTGGATGAAGACGAAGTTGATTTCCTAGACTCGATAATGGAATCAACACGGGCCCAGGAAGCGGCTGTGAAGAAAGACACGGCGGACCAGCTTGAGGTGTTCCGAAAGCAGCGCGAGGAGGCTGAAAAAGCTCTCCTGGAAGATGGCTCTGCTAATGTCATTCCAGCTGCTGAAGCAGAGGACTGGAAGATTCCGGGGCGCAAACGGCGACGGGAGAAGAAAAAAGACTCTTTGATTCCCGGCAAAAAGCGGAAATCTACTGCTGAGGGTACTGGTGAGGACTCTCCGCCAACTGGGAAGAAGATGGAGGGAAACCAACCTACCACTGAGGGGGAGAAGAGCACAGGACCTGCGAAAAGTGGCCCGGCTGCGCCTCGGCAAGAGCCACAATCGTCACCGGGCTCTAACAATCCTGGGAAGCCCGCAGAAAGTACGAAGGCGACGAGTTCGAAGCCAACAGAACCTCCAAAACCAGCTGCATCTCTTGGCTTGGCTGACTATGGTTCTGATTCGGAATGATTGCATTACACGGTACGGACTACTGGGCATAGAGCCACTGTTTGGATACAAGGGAACGGAGCCTGTCCGTAATCGATCAACCGTGACTGCAGGCCAGTTGCCAGTAGGAAAATACATTCAAGGTACTCAATGAGCTGCCTCTCAATGGCGATTAAGAGTAATTGATTAATGAAGTTTACATCAGCCGTCATAGCCATAAAAGTGTGGCAACACAAAATAGAGCATTCAAACTAACAGCCATCCATCCTTCGCATCGAAACGTAACTCCACTAGGACTAACTAGCTAACATATTATCAAACTGGTCTGTGGGTGGCATTCGCATTATCACGTTATCATACTTGTAGCAAAATCAAATACAGAAAAAGTTCGGGTATACAAATCATATCTAGAAAAATCCAACATCATGAACAACGCCCTGCTCATCCAAATGGATATTCAACCTATAACCAAATCAGGCATTAGCCACCCATGTCTCCAAAACAGGAGACTGTACTTAAGAGGATACATACCGGTTTGGTCTAAGATCCATAGTCACCGGGTCATTAGGCTTGATGATACGATGCTCTTCAGGAAGGTCTGTCTTTGCGAATGTCTATATTCAATAAGTTTCGAGTGTCTTATCAGTAAGAAGTGTCAACATACATTAACATCGCTAGTATTCTCGCTAATCTTCTTGCCGGCGAGCTTGTTGAGCCACTCGCCCTTATCACCCTGGGAGACTTGTGGGATAACAAGAGGCATGGTTATTATACTTTTGGGGGGTTATATCTGGGTACAAGTTTCAGTTAAGATGAGATGGTAGAAATTCAAGATGAGATGGTTTGGTGGAGAGCGAGATCTCAGCTTATGTTTTAAGGGTGATCTGGAGGAATGATGTCATATCTATTCGGAGACTAACGTGTGGCAGCTTGTGGCCTTGGTGGCGGTGCAGATGTCGCTTGCCGTTTTCGGAAATACATCATATTCGTCCATTCTTCATTAGCGTGCAACGGTCAACCACGGTAGATTTGTAGAGGATAAGGTAAAAAAAAAGGCTGTCATATATCGGAGTATATGGTACTGAGAATGACCTTGTCCTACTATATTTATCACATTGACTGGGTAGGCGTCGCATTGAAGTCTGGATAACATGTTTGCTTTAGACGTGCATCTGCGCATCATCGACCCTTCCTGAACTTGTAGCCGGCCTGACGTCTCACAATCCGGTGCCAAACAGCATAAAAACTTTCCAAGCCACGCGAATGCACTAATCAGGTTGTCTAGATAAGCTTACGTTAGCATTGGACAATCCCAGACGTGTTTTATATGTCGTACTCTTAGAGTCTGGTGGCGACAACAAGTCAGGCAACATCTGAGTTCAAGATTATATGCGTGGCGGCGATGATGGTCAGCGCAGGGATGAAAACCCCAACAATATTGACTATCTTTGATAACATTTCAAAGATGTGGTTGCCGAGGGGCTGGAGGACCGCAATAATAGCGTCTCTGGTGTGCGAGAAAGTGCGATGATTGGAAGAGGGAGTAGAGACAAGAAGCTGGGGTCCAAAGGAAGCTCGAGCTATTGAGACAGGAACCTTCCCTACAGTGAATTGTCATGAACCCACGGTCGTTCGAGCCATCGAGGACGTTTCGAAGAAGGACAGAAAGAAAGTGTCAAAGGTCTGTTCCAATGACTGAATGACTACACTGTGCTGATTTTTCGGGTTTTATCCTTTACGACGTGAGGGAAGCAATCATATAACCAAATATACATCAACACATGCTCAAACCCCCAGACGACGCCTGTCTCTCCTCCAACAATTCCTCTCATCAAAGAGGTATAATTCCTTTGCAAAATCTCTGTATGTTTTGAAATCTTTTTTTCCAAGATTGGAGATATTCAATTTTTTTTCCTTCGGAGGTGAACGCTTTGCTGATGGCTCATACTGGTTTCGCGAGATCCAAATATTCTCGCTGCCATAAACGGTACTGGATCTCGGGGAGAACGTTTATCTGTCGCCTTCTAACGGCAATGATGGCCAGCCCTAGAAAAGCCGCTGCAAATACGCTTGAGTACTAGCATGGCGGGGACTATGCCAACTACAAGCGACAGAACCGCGTCCATACCTGGTGTATTGAGTTAGATAATGGCAATTGAGTTGAGCGGTGGAACGCTCTCCGGGGAGATAGCAAGCATCAACTTGACGATTTTCTTGTATGTACTGTCAATCAGGCGTCATACATCAGGTTTAGGGTTGTTCAAAAAAAAAAAAATTTACTAAGCCGTTCAAAGCTTTGTCAAATTCAGTATAAATGACAAATATCATCGGCTACGCTATCACATTACGAGATAATTCCTGGATCGTGGCAGTAACTGCCCTTGCCAGTTCGTCGCCCTTCTCCCACGGCTCATCATGCTCGCCCCTCAGCTGTAGCCAAACGACACGCCGAGTCGACGGCTCCTGCGCTTCCCAGCGGTAAAGGGCATTCGTCATCGCACTTGCTTGACCCCTATCAACCAAGCTGTCCTCTTCCGAATGCGCGACTATAGCCACTAACCCAGACTCCCAACCACGCTCGACACCAGACAAACCATCTTCTCCTTTTGCGGCGGGAGAAGCGGCATCCCAGACGGATTCATCAGAGCCAAAAGCGCCCTCGGAGAACTCCTGGTACGCAGTAATATGCTTATGGGTATCTCGCAAAAGTTTCACATCATAGATGCCCTCGGTTCCCAGGATTGCCATCGGCTGAGCGAAACTATCTCTATCATTATGGAACTCGTCCATCACACATTGAAACGCTAAGGTAGCTCCACAACTATGTCCCGCAAGAAGATATCTCTCCCCAAAGCCGTAGGTGCTCTGCAGAAGCCTCAGCGCCGCTTGTACGTCGCGGATGTGATCCGGATGTTTGACATTGCGGAGTTCGTGCGCATCCGTGGTCTGGGGGTCTTGTGGGTGATTTGGATGAGCACTGAGTCTGTAGCTGATGGACGCGAAACCAGCAATTCGTGAGAATACGGTGCCGTAGGTGGGATTGGACTTGAGGATGGATGCAGCGGGGCGGAGGAAGGAACCGGCGGTTTGAGCTGGGTCACGCCAAGCGCCGCCGTGGATGAGACTATGCCATTGCATCATTAGTTGAATTCCTTGACTTCAGATGACTGGCGGTTCTGGGGTGTGGACGTACACTACCCAGAGGCCAGTTAAAGGTCCATTTGGGACGCTAGCGACGGTTATAGTCTGGAGAGAGTGAGGACCGTATCGGAGAGTCTCTTCAATGAGTTGTTCAGACATGGTAGTTTTGAGAAAAGCCTAATCCAAGAGGAGCAAAAGCGTAGATGTAAGAGTAACGGAGGGGAAAGCATCTTAGGTTATCCTTCACTTGATTGACACGTATGTACTACCATGTCGGTTAATTCTGGAGAGGAAATTGCCCACCAATCTGCCCCTAGGCTGATTCACATCATATCCTCTTCATGGTAAGCTTTTTACGTCCTCTAAGAAAGAAAATAGCCTATTGTTCCGTCCAAATTTTCCCAATTCGGCCAAGTTGAGGCTTAAAAGTTGCTATCTCCCAGTCTTGGCGCGCTAACCATATTAGGTGCTAGGCGGTGGAAATTGTCTTCCACACAAACGAGCCCGACCTGTCCTCCTCCACCACCGCTGCCAGTCGTCCATACGTTTGTCTGCGCTATATTCAAAATGGCCGAGTAAGTTCATGCTTAATGGTATCCTGTCTAGGGTCTTGCTAATATGCAACAGAAAAGGAGCTCCCCTCGCGGCCGTCAAGGTCGAGGCCCTGGTACGACTCCCCTCCGTAAAGAAAAAAATCATATACTCATACCCCACGCGTATAGGTGGCCATGAAAATCATCAAGCACGGCTCCCAGTCGTTCCCGACCACCGCAACCGGTTCGATCGTTGGTATGGATGTTGATGGTACCCTGGAGATCACCAACTGCTTCCCGTTCCCCGTGGTCGATTTGCCCCCCGAGTCGCACTTTGACAACGCTGCGCCCAATCCAGCCGCTGCTGCCCCCCGTGCGAAGGCAAACGTGGCCTACCAGGCGGAAATGATCCGGATGCTCCGCGAGGTTAATGTCGATGCGAACAATGTCGGTTGGTACACCAGTGCGAACATGGGCAACTTTGTCAACATGAACGTGATCGAGAACCAGTTCTTTTACCAGAAGGAGATGAACGAGCGGACAGTCGCTCTTGTTCACGATGTCAGCCGTAGCGCCCAGGGTACCCTGAGCCTTAGAGCGTTCCGTCTGTCGCCCAAGTTTATGACTGCGTTCAAGGAGAACAAGTTTACGACCGAAGAGTGCGATTTGCCTTAAATTCTGAGTAAAGTGAACAAAGCTAATATATCAAAAGGTTGCAAAAGTCCAACTTGAGGTACCAGGACATCTTCATTGAACTGCCTGTCGAAATCCACAACTCCCACTTGATCACCTCTTTCATCCACCAACTCCAGACCCCCAACTCAGGCCCTACGGACCTCCCCCCATCTTTGGCCGCCTTGGAATCCAGCTCTTACGCCAAGTCCTCCGTTCTTACCCCTAACTTTGATAACCTGTCGCTCAATGTCGACCCCTTCCTCGAGAAGAACTGCGAGCTTCTCTTTGACAGCATCGAGACTCACCATACCGAGACCAACAACTTCCAATACTACCAGCGTGCGCTCGCTCGTGAACAGACTAAGATCAACAACTGGCAGCAAAAGCGCAAGACCGAGAACGCCACCCGTGCAACTCTCAAGCAGCCCCTCCTTCCCGAGGACGAATGGCAACGGTTGTTCAAGCTGCCCCAGGAGCCTAGCCGCCTGGAGAGCATGCTCAACAGCCGACAAGTGGAACAGTACGCGCGTCAGGTTGACGGCTTCGTTTCGGCCACGACAGGCAAGATGTTTGCCGTCAAGGGTAACCTTTTGCCCGGAGAGACCACCAAATAAGTTCAGGAAGAGAGGGAGGAGGTGGCTGTCTCATGGTATGATCTGTGTCTCATAACTAGGGGATTTTGGATTTGCATATATGAATATGACCTTTACGGCGTAGGGAGGGGAAAACTTTTCTTTTTTTACTTTTCATTTTGTATCTGATTGATCTTACGAGTTTCTTTGTTTGCGCTATTCCGGTAACGAATAGAGTTACGGGATATGACCTGCATTATGTCTCTATGCTTTCTTTCTTTTCCCTCCCAAGCTGACATTGCTGTAGAGCTGACCCTGTATTGAATAGGGCATGGGCCACACGTGATGGCGGTGGTAATGAACATGGCGATGACCTCACTATTCCATCGTCCGATTAGATAAGATACCAGTCTGAGTTGCTTTCATTCAGGCTCTTGTTATTAGTTAGAATTCATATTTTTGTTTGATCCTCATTAGTATCTAACTGCCATAATGTATAATACCAACACCGACATCTGGATTGTACGCCAGCCCTACCATCCCGCACTCACCCTATGATGCTATATCCCATTCACTTATACAAGCTCAACATATAGTATTTTGAAAGTACAAGCAAGTGCTCATTGCTAATACTTGCAGGCCGGCGCCATAGCAGCCGTAACAGTTGACTTCTTAGTTTACCCGTTCGACACTCTCAAAACCCGCATCCAAGCCCCGGACTACGGGAAACGTTACAAAGACGCCAAAACCGGAGCCATACGACGCGATATTCTCTTCAGGGGCGTGTATCAGGGTGTTTGGAGTGTGGTGTTGTCGACGATACCCGCTTGTATGGCCTTTTCCTCTGCGCATATACCACGGCTGTATATACCATGGGATGAACATATGTGCTAATGGATACTGGTGATAAACAGCTGGCGCATTCTTCACAACCTATGAAGCCGCAAAATACACACTCGGCGAAACGAGCACGACAACCCGCGCCCAACGCTCCTCCCAATCCCAAAACGAAACAATCCACAAATACCCCATCCTCCACTCCCTCCCCACCCCCATCGTCCATGCAATAGCCTCCTCATCCGCAGAAGTGGTCTCCTGCCTCATGATCACCCCTGCAGAAGTCCTAAAGCAGAACGCGCAGGTTATCGAGAAGAGCGGTGGTCAACAAACTGCTGCGATACAGGTGTTTTCGCGATTCAGACATAAACCATGGAAATTGTGGAGTGGGTATGCAGCGCTTGTGGGAAGGAATTTACCGTTTACGGGGTTGCATTTCCCTCTTTTTGAGTATGTGCGCTCACATGTTGTTGATTGGAGGCAGGAGGAGAAGAGGAAGGATAAGGATGGGAATGGGGGCGAATTGGGGCGGATACAGGAGTGGAACCCTGTGCTGGAGCGGGCGGCTTTGACTGGGTTTTCGGCGGGTTTGTCGGGGATGATTGCTTCAGTTGTTACTACGCCGATTGATGTGGTGAAGACGAGGGTTATGTTGGCTGCTAGTAACGGACATGTTAGTGGCGAAGGGGATGGTGCTGCTCCTGGACCGGATACGATGAAGAAGATAGGGACGCGGGGGACAATAGATGTTGGAAAGGATATTTGGGAGAACGAGGGCATAAAGGGGCTTTTTAAAGGAGGACTGATTCGGGCTGCGTGGACGGCAGTTTCGCTGGGGTTGTACTTGAGTATCTACGAGGCAGGGAGGTTTTATCTCGAAAGTAGACGGAAGGATAGGGATGGTAAAGGGCAGAAGAAAGAGGGTGAGGGTGTTATATAGCATGAACTTGGCATGGTTGACATTATAGAATGGATAGATTGTTTATTGGATTCATAATCAAACTCGGTATTAGGAATACATAGCAGTGGTATACATCGTTTATAATAAACAGATCGTGCAGAACACAGGAAACATCATAACTCATAACAAAATATAGGCGTATATCCAAACATAAAATCATCACCATGAACAAAATCATCCAAAGTCGTCAAATCATTATAAGCTGTCGCATCAAGCTGACCTGGCCATCTCCATAAAGAAGCGGATGACACTATCCCACGGTGAATCTCTTCAACCAACCAGGTACGATTTTCGCCCCAATACCAGCTTGCGCGCCATGATGCTCGCCACTTCCAGAGCTACTCTTCCGTTCAGGTTCGGGGAGAGACTCATCGCGTCTCCTCGGGCGCCTCTCCTCGATCTCATGATCTGGATGCCGCGCGCGTCTTCGTGCTCGTCGACGTAAGTCACGGCGTGCTTCCTCGTCTGAAGAAATCGAGTGCGTATTTAGTGGCTCGTCTGGAGGAGGCGGAATATCAACTAAGGTCGGTACAACCGGTGGCGGCTCCGGCGGATCGTCGGCTTGGGAATGAACCCAAGAGGATATCTTTTCTCTTTTCCCTCCGGTCATCATTGGTGGCGGGTCATTAGGGGGCTCTGGAGCACGAGGCCTGTGACGATTCCGCCTCTTGGCTCCTTCGTCGACGGAGCGGTGGGAGCGGTGATGGCGAGGTTGAGGTTCGGGTTCGGTGTGGTATTGGTACTCGGGAGGAAACTCATCAGGAATCCTGTCTCCGGCGCGCGAGCGATGGCGTCTCGATTTTGTGCCGTGCCTGGACATTCCACTTGTCATCTTATCGTCCTTCATGCGACGTCGTTCGCGTCGGTCTGCTGATTTCGCTTCAGCGCGCTCTTCAGCTTCCCTGGCCTCTCGTTCTTCGCGGACTCGACGCTCCTCGCGCGCAGCTCGACGAGCTCTCTTCTCTTCTCGACGTCTTTCTTCCTCATCCTCCTCTTCTCGAAGTTGTCTTTCGTGAGCATCACGAGCAGCTTTTTCTTTATCTTTTCGCCTAGCCCGTCTCTCTTCACCGTCGCGAACTTCCATGTCGTCAGGAGTTCCATAGCGTGAAGCACGACGTGCTCTGCGAGCCGCTCGTCTAGCCTCCACTTCTTCTTCCTCCGGATCTGGGAACTCTCCAGGAACACCTTCAGTTGCGAAACCATCAGCATCAGTGTCTTCTCTTGCGTGGCGTCTCCTTCTGTCGTCCCGCCGCCGCCGTCGATCATCCCGTTCAGGATCCGTCGCAAACTTGTCCTCATCACGATGGTAATGACGGGACTTGCGTCGTTCCGGCACTTCCTGACGGGTCGCTTTTTGTTTAACCGATTGGAAAAATCCCATGAGACCCTCTTTCTTTGGCACAGTGTTGGTCCGTTTGAGGCGACGTTCTCGGGGTGGTGGTTCGACAAAGGCTATATCGTCAGGTCCTGAAACCACTTCCGGGACCTGATCCGCATCACCCATAGCAACGTCGTCTGGAGGATCTTCGGGCCGAGGTTTTGACTACGTGACACAAATAAATCAGCGAACTATTGATTATTCACTTAAAGATGTTTACTCACCTTTTTACTATGTCGCCTTTTCGGGTGCCTTGATTCTCTTGAATCTCTTGGCGACGGGCCTTCGGCATCTTCTTCATTCACAATGACCATATCATCATCACCATTGCCATACGAATGAGCCCCTGTACAACATTAAATACTGCTATAGTCGTAGCAAAAAAGTAGAAACTTACTAGATCTTCTCTTTGATGCATGCTTGTCCTTTCGCGACTTGGAGCGACCATTAATGCCACCATTCGCATCACCACCCAGACCCATCATTCTGGCCACCTTATCAGAGACCATTGGTGGGTCCTCTGGCGGGGGTGAAGGTACTCTAGGCTCATCGAATTCCATAGATGGACGCTTAGACTCATGCCGTCTGTACGATTTCGATCGGCCGAAGGACTGTGGCCGTTCGCGGAGGAAGACGTTCGAGAAACCCATCTCCTTGTTCTGCTTAGATTCTCGATGCCTTTCTCGTCGTTCCTGTCGCTCCCTTTCTTCTTGCTCAATTTCAGATCCAGATGACATCTTGTCTTCGTTTTCGAGCCCTCGCGATTTGGAGTGTCTGTTGGATTTTGATCGCCTCGGGGTGTCAATTTCTCGGTGCTTGGAATCTCGATGACTTGGCTTAGCCGGTTGCTCGATACGAGCCCGTTGCTTCTTTCTTCGCTTTTCGGGCTCAGGCTCAGGCGGAGGTGTTGGAGGAGCTTTGTGTTCGACTTCTGGTTCCTCTGAGGGTTGAGTATCCTCCGCTGGTGGCTCCCTAATCGTTGCAGTCTTTTTACTCCTCTTGGCAGATTTCTCAGGTTCAGGTTCAGGTTCAAGCTCAGATTCCTGTCCCGATTCTGAAGGTACCTCTTCCGGGGGAGGTTCAACGATCCTGGATCTCCTTTTCTTCCTTTCCACCTTTGGCCCCGGTTCAGGTTCTGGCTCGGGTTCAAGCTCGGGTTTAAGCTCGGGCTCTGGATCAGGCGCAGGTTCGGGTTCTGACTCGACAACCCTGGATTTCTTCTTCTTTTTCTTCCTCTCTGCTTTTGTCAGAGGCACTGGCTCTGGCTCCGGCTCGGGCTCCGGTTCAACAGCCCTAGACTTCTTCTTTTTCTTCTTTTCTGCCTTCGCTTGAACTGGCTCGGGCTCAGGTTCTGGTTCTGGTTCCGGCTCTGGATCTGGCTCTGGCTCTGGCTCTGGCTCCGGCTCCGGCTTTGGCTCTGGTTCTGGATCAGGTGCAGGTTCGGGTTCAGGCCCAAGTTCAGGTTCTGCAGGTTTGGGCGCCTTCTTCTTGCTCCTTCCCATAAAAAAGGGCCAGGAGATAATGGGTTCTGCGTCAGAGGCCGACTCCGACTCCGGTTCCGGTTCAGGAGCAGGAGGCTCAGGCTCAGGCTCCGGATCTGGTTCTTCTTCCGATGGATTGGACTCTGATTCGGGTTCAGGTTCAGGCTCTGGCGCAGGCTCTGGTTCTGGTTCTGGTTCGACAGGCTTAGATTTCTTCTTCTTGCCCTTTGACACAAAGAACGGCCAGGTGATGATGGGTTCTTCCTCAGATTCCGACTCCGGTTCTGGTTCAGGAGCAGTGGGTTCAGGCTCCGGTTCGGGCTCCGGTTCTGGATCTGGTATTGGTTCCAGTTTCGGTTCAGGCTCTGGCGGAGGCGGAGATTCAGGAGTAGATTTGGACTTCTTTTTCTTCTTGTCCGTCTTCGTTAATAGAATTGGCCAGGGGTCGGACTTGACCGTTTTAGACTTTCGTTTTGGCGGAGCAGGTTCAGGTTCTGGCTCGGGTTCGGGTTCGGGCTCAGGCTCAGGAGCAGGCTCAGGTTCTGCTGGAGGTGGTGGCCACTCAAAATCTACCCCAGGGACAGGAAGACCTCTCTTTTTCAGTGATCTCTCACGCCTCCTCTTGTCAGTACTTGAGAGATTATCCCAGTTGTCATAGAGAGGGTTGTCTGGTAAAGTCGGTGCTGAGGGCTCTGGCTCTGGCTCTGGCTCTGGCTCTGGCTCTGGCTCTGGCTCTGGCTCTGGCTCAGGAGTGGGCTCCGGCTCCGGCTCCGGCTCAATTGTTTTGGACTTCTTGGTCTTGGTTGACAGGAATGGCCAAGAATAGATAGATTGAGGCTCTGGCTCTGGATCCGGCTCCTCAGGTTCAGGCTCAAGTTCAGGCTCCGGTTCAGGCTCTGGCGCGGGGGGCTCCGGCTCCGGCTCAGGTTCTGCTGGTGGCGGCCACTCAAAGTCTACCCCAGGGACTGGAAGACTTCTCTTCTTCAATGATTTCTCACGCCTCCTCTTGTCAGTACTTGAAAGATTATCCCAGTTATCATAGAGAGGGTGATCCGGCAATGTGGGTGCTGGCGCTGGTTCTGGTTCCGGTTCTAGCTCGGGCTCAGGTTCAGGCGCAGGCGCAGGATCGGGCTCAACTGCTCTCTTCTTAGTCTTTTTTGGCTTTGATGAGAACAGCGGCCAAGATAAGATGGGACCAGGCTCCGGCTCCGACTCCAGCTCTGGCTCTGGTTCTGGCGCAGGTTCGGGCTCAGGTTCAGCAGGTGGTTCAGGTTCTGGTTGAGATGGCGCTTCAGGGACAGTTTCGAGTATATTGCCCTTCTTCTTATTTTTCTTGTCGGTTTTGGACAACAATGTAGTTGGCGGAGCGCGCGATGGAGTTGGTTCTGTTTGTGGATCCGGCAGTGGGTCTGCCTCGTGTTCTGGCTCTGGCGCGGGTTCCGGATCAGGGGGCGGCTCTTGGGGGTTATCGTCAAAGGCGCCCGGGAGTCCTCCGGGCACTGAATCGCGCTCCGCCGCCTTCAACCTCTTGGACGGTTCAGGTATTCTCGACTTAGATTTTGTTGGCGTTTTCTCCTTTATCTTCTCTTTCCTGGTTTTTTCCAAGGTTTTAAAAAGAGACGTCTTCCCCGATGATTTGGACCTAACAGGGATCTTTGTTGGCGTTGGCGGGGCGGCTGACGCGTCTACCTCGTCTGCAGCAGGCGCGGGAGACGCCTCAGGGTCGGGTTCAGCAGGTTCAGCAGGCTCTGCTGGTGGCTCATCGCCAATATCAATGAGCGGTTCTTCATCTAATTTCGGCTCGTTTTTCTCCTCTTCCTCAGGTTCCTCGGGGATTGTTGGCGTCTCGTCCTTTTTCTCGGGGGTCGTAGAATTCTTAATGCCCATAGCTGCAGCACTAAGCGTCGCCCAGAACCCTTTGGGACCGTTTGATTTGGAAGACTCCTCCGCCTTCTTCGGTGGCTTCGAGGGAGTATTCCATTCGTCGTAGTACGGGTCACCCAGGTGATGTTCAGGAATAGGTTCAGGATCCCCGAAGAGACCCAGAGAGGGTGGAGTAGGTGCGGGAGGTGGAGGTTGTTCTGCGTATCTGCCGTTCTTGCTCTTCTTTTCTTGCGGGACAGACCAAAGACCCCAGTCGTCAGTAGGTTGCTCGTGTTCAGGAGATTCTTGTTCTGGTTCCGCGGGTGGTTCATGCTCAATTTCCGCTGGAGGAGGTTCAATAGGCGGCCAGTCAAAATCCACTCCAGGAATTGGGAGACCTCTCTTCTTCAGTAATCTCTCACGCCTCCTCTTATCAATACCTGAAAGATTATTCCAATTATCATAGAGAGGGTCATCTGGCAAAGTTGGTGCTGGGGACTCTGGCTCTGGTTCCGGCTCAGGATTTGCTGGAGGCGGCGGCCATCCAATATCTACCCCAGGGACTGGAAGACCTCTCTTCTTCAATGATCTCTCACGCCTCCTTTTGTCAGTACCTGAGAGATTATCCCAGTTATCATAGAGAGGATTGTCTGGTAAAGTCGGTGCTGGGTGCTGGGGCTGGGGCTCGGGCTCAGGTTCAGGAACTTCAGGCTTAGGATCAGATTCTGTTGGAGTAGGTGGCGGCCACTCAAAATCCACCCCAGGGACTGGAAGGCCTCTCTTCCTCATTAATCTCTCACGCCTTCTCTTGTCTGTACTCATGAGGTTATCCCAATCATTGTAGAGAGGATTGTCTGGTAAAGTTGGTGCCGGGGGTTCAGGCTCAGGCTCCGCTGGAGGAGGTGATGGTGGCCACTGAAAGTCTGTTCCAGGAACAGGAAGGCCCTTCTTTTTCAGCAACCTCTCACGCCTTCTCTTGTCAGTACTCATAAGCTTATCCCAGTTATCATAAAGAGGATCATCTGGCAAAGTGGGCGTTGGAGGCTCTGGCTCACGCTCAGGTTCTGGCTCAGGTTTTGCTGAAGGAGGAGGCGGCCACTCAAAGTCTACTCCTGGTATTGGGAGGCCTTTCTTTTGCATCACCTTTTCACGCCTTTTCTTGTCATAACTTGACAGATTGTCCCAATTTTCATAAAGAGGGTTGTCTGGCAAAGTGGGCGCTGGAAGCTCCGGCTCCGGCTCCGGCTCCGGCTCCGGTTCTAGCTCAGGTTCCGCTAGGGGAGGTGGCCATTCAAAGTCTACTCCTGGTATTGGGAGACCTTTCCTTTGCATCACCTTTTCACGCCTTCTCTTGTCATAGCTCGACAGATTGTCCCAGTTGTCATAAAGAGGGTTGTCTGGCAATGTGGGCCCTGGAGCTGGTTCTAGTTTTGACTCGGGCTCGGGCTCGGGCTCGGGCTCAAGCTCTGCTGGGGGAGGCGGTGGTGGCCATTCAAAGTCTATTGCTGGTATTGGGAGGCCTATCCTCTTCATCACCTTTTCACGTCTCCTCTTGTCATAGCTTGAAAGATTGTCCCAGTTTTCATAGAGAGGGTTGTTTGGCAATGTGGGTAAAGTTGCTGGTTCAGGTTGAGGTTCAGGCTCTGGCTCTGGTTCCGCTGGAGGAGGCGGCGGCGGTGATGTTGGTGGCCATTCAAAGTCTACCACTGGTACTGGAAGGCCTTTCCTCTTCATCACCTTTTCACGCCGCCTCTTGTCAGAACTTGAGAGATTATCCCAATTGTCATAGAGAGGATTATCTGGCAACGTGGGCGCTGGTTCTGGTTCTGGCTCAGGCACATGCTCTGGCTCTGGCTCTGGGGTAGGTTCGGGTTCGGGTTCGGGCTCAGATTTTGGCTCTGGCTCAGGTTCCGCTGAAGGACGAGAAGGTGGTGGCCATTCAAAGTCGATTCCAGGGACTGGAAGACCCCTCCTCTTCAGTGACTTTTCACGTCGCTTCTTATCCTTGCTGGATAAACCATCCCAGTTATCATAGAGGGGGTCGTCTGGTAATGTAGGTGCTGGCTCTGGCTCTGGCTCCGGTGCTGGTTCTGGCTCGGGCTCGGGCTCAAGCTCGGGCTCTGGTTCAGGTTCAGGTTCAGGTTCTGGCGCAGGTTCCTTTGGAGGTGCGGGCGCAGGTGGTGGCCATTCGAAATCTATACCAGGGATTGGGAGACCTCTCCTTTTCAGTGACTTCTCACGCCTTTTCCTATCCTTGCTTGAAAGATCGTCCCACTTGTCGTAAAGAGGATCATCCGGTAACGTAGGCGCTGGCGGTTCAGGTTCAGGCTCGGGCTCGAGTTCAAGAGCGGGTTCTTCTCGTTCAGGTTCGGGCTCTGACTCAAATCTGCTCTTCTTTTTCCTTTTTTCCTTAGGGGGATTCCATGCTGACCAGCCACCGTCTTCCTCTTGTACCGCTGGTGGTGGTTCGGGTGCCGGTGGAGGCTCTTCGACGGTCGGATGTTCGTCGATAACATAACCCTTCGTAACTCCCCTCATGCCCACTTTCTGATTACTCGACGAAGTCCAAGCGCTCGACCAGTCGTCGTCCGGGCCAGCAACCTTGGGTGCCAGTGGACGATTCAACGCAGATGAGGATGTTGCGCCAAGTAGGATATCAAGGGGACTCGTTTTCTTCTTCTCTTTCTTAACCGGTGGATCCCAGGCGTTGGCCTTCTCGGCGTTCTCTTCGGTGGGTTTTTCGGGGATAGGTTCTGGGGCGGGTGGAGGCACCTCCATCTTGGATTCCCTCTTCGTCTTCTTTTTATCCTTCTTCAAAAGTCCGAGACCCCAGCCCCATGAGCTATCCTCAGGCTCTTCCTCCTCCGCGGGCGGTGCCTCGGGAGCAGGCTCGGGCTCGGGCTCTGGTTCAGGTTCAGGTTCAGGTTCAGGAGCTGAAGGCGCAGGCTCGGGTTCAGGCTCGGGTTCCTGTTCTTTCAAGGGCTCTTCCACGATGGTGTCTTTCTTCTTTTTCTTGTCCTTCTTGTTCGTGACAAAAGCGCCCCAGTCGTCCTCTTCGGTCTGTTTTGCTTCCGGAGCTTCGTTCACAGGCTGTTCAAGGTTGCCGAAATCAAATCCCCCTGGTGTCCTCTTTGGAGTATCGTTTTCGGCGCCAGAAGACCAGTGGTTACTGTTGCTGTCCTCTTTAGAGCTCTTGCCAGTAAGCCAACTACCAGCCCAACCACCGAGACTGAAGCCTTTTGATTGTGTCGCAGGAGCGTCCGAGCCAGTGTCGCGCTGCGGCTGGCTTTCATTCAGATTGACATCCTGAAAAGAATCCGGAGGTTGTTCAGGTTCAGCCAGCGTAGTAACCTATAGCCAGGAGTTAACAAAGACTTTGTTTAAATCAGAGTTTGGGAGCGTCATACCCTGCCCTTCTTTTTCTTTTCAGCGGCGGCCTCTTCTGCAGCTTTCTTCTCTTCCTCTTCTTTGGCCTTTCTCTCCTCCTCCTCTTTCGCTTGCCGCTCTTCTTCCTCCTTCTTCTTCTTCTTGTTCTTTTTCCTGGCGGTCGCGGTCAGTCCCCATTCATCGTCATCGTCACCTCCCCCCCCACCACCACCGCCTGCGCCGTCGTCTCCGTTTCCATCGCCCGTACCACCTGCGTCGCCACCACCTTTCCCATCATCCGGGGGTGGTTGTTCATTTGGTGGTGGTGTTTCCTGCGGCGTGGAGTGTTGGACTGGCCTCTTCTTGACCTTCTTGCCGCCTTTGTGTTCGCGAATTCCGGACGATTTGAAGTCAACGATAAGTGCAGATCTGGGCTTCGAGGGTCTCGAGGGAGCAGGCTCATGGACGAAGCATTTCCGCTGGGCTAATGGTGCAATGGCGGAGGAGTATTCTGGGGGGATATCGTGTACGGCATCATGATAGGAGGGTGGAGAGAAGGCATGGTAGGAAAGCGATTCGCCATCTTCATATAGTAGATCCGGTCCCGGCAACTGCTATCGTCAGTGAAATCCCATAGCCCTGTCGTGGTGATAAGCTCCAAACACACCTGGTTCATACCCAATTCCACCCATGGGTCCAAATTTCGCGACCCGATCCGAGGGACCACCACGTCATATTTCGAGTCCGTTAATCGATGCCATGGAGTTTGGGATAATCGACCTTTGGGAGTAATGCGCGTAGGTCCTGGTGCGTGCGATCCTGCAGGCGAAGTCATGAAATCCATGTTGCCGCGACAGACTGCAATCAAGCAGTCTGTTTTTTGATATTACCCGCGATAAGCTCGGTCCTTAGCAATCCACGATGCAGACAAAACGGCGCGACGACAAATGACGATAGAACTGATCGGTATAATATTTGTTTTGCGCCAGGTTGTCGCAGCCGGTCACACAGAGCAGATGGCAATGCCCGTATGTCGCTGTGCAGCGGGGGAGTATCACGACAGAGGATTCATCAGGAGGACGGTAAACAGTACTTGGATACACGGCAAAATAAAATAATAAAATATTGATAATTAAGCCAGAGAAGTATTATACTGAACTATAGAGGGATAAAAAGAAACAGAGAAGAGAGGGATAGCGAAGTCATCGAACAGCAGTGATTCACGGGCGGTGGGGGAAGAAAGCAGAAGAGAAAAAGGTCACTGGAATGCGCGCAGAGTGCAGCTGAATAGAATAAATTATGCTCAGCACGATCTGAATACTGAAATGGCTGGTGATCGTCTTGTTTTTCTTTTCTTGCCGTCCCTTCTTTTCCTCATACGCTGGGGAAGAGAAACCGGTGGCTGGGGAAGCGTCTGCGCTATACTACCCGAAGCTTCGCATCCCCGAGGAATTGGCCATAGAAGAAGAGACAAAAATCCAGGTACCGTCTCTCTACCAATACAAAACTATTAGGACAGGCTATTATTTACAGGATATCGACTCCAAGTGACGACACATATTCTATTCACACCGCATCAGAGGAGGAGCAGCACCCCCGGGCTTTGACAGCGGCTTGTCGCCAATCATAACTGGCACGAGGAGGAGAATTGCCAGTTGTCCAACATTGCAGGGCAGATCACCAGATTTGAATACGCATTTGCTGCAATTTAATTATTCTAAATGTAAATGTTGAGTCATTCCGGAGCATTGCCATCCCATATTGTGCATCTTGTCGCAATTTGAAGATGGCCATCTGCATCGGAGAAATGTCTATACACGCAGTGTATACGCACGCAAATTACTTGTATGTAAGCCTCATGCGAGAGTGTTAAACTGAACGTGCGGATCAAGGAGTGACACCCCCAACGTGCCCGACAGTTGAAACTCGCATCCTCATGCCATCAACCGGCTTTGCTGTTACTTGCATTGTCTGTTCCAGGTGTAGTAGTACATAGTCAGCAATCCAATCTAAGCTTGAGACAACGCAAAGATAACCCACATTATACAACGGCGATTCCACCTCATACTGTCCTCTGTCATTTAATTTCAAATTTCTCTGGTTATCTAGCACCACAACTCCTGGTCCAACTTTGGCAAAATCATATCGCCGAACAGCACATGCCACGATTACTCGCGCCTTCAGTATTAACAGTTCTTGCCCGATGCAATTGCGCGGACCCCGCTCGAGCGGTCACCAGTCTCTGGGTGGTGCCCGGTGGGGGTTGCTGTCAAACCAGCGTTCTGGAATAAGTCGTGGCGCACGAGTGTCTCGCAGTTGTATGCAAGCATCCTGTCTGATCACAGTGTGCCCTCATTGTCCGGAAGCTGGACAGTGAATTCAGAGCCAGGGCTCATATACCGCGCTGATCCAGATGGCGGATAGAGTCGCAGTATCTCCTTGATCACAGCAGACATGTAGTACATATGGTTGATCAGTTCTTCGCCCTAGGGAGAACACAGCTTGTCTCGCGTCTGGCCAATGCCAGATTCGACCCAAAATGTCTCATCGAGCTCATCCCAGATAGTCTTCAGGATATGCGGGGCGAGACTGAGCTCGCAAAACGTCCATTGCAGCACAATGCTAGTTGTGTCGTGACCAGCAGAAAGGAGGCTCTTCAGCTGATCACAGGTTTGGTCTAATATATTTGAGTCTAGGTTATCGGCTTTCTGGACACAGAAGGTACACTGCGACCTTTTCTACTCCCTGTGCTCTCAGATTGCTGCCGCTCCGCGAACACACGTTAAATGTGTCCGTTCAGCAGCCGATCAATCCGACGATCTACTCGTCGCCGATGTAGAACTGTTCGTGGCCTCAAAAGCCAGATTCACTGCACGCTTCTGTTACTACTACTGCCGCTTTTATAGTTGGCAGTCAGTTCACGATGGAACTGGACAAATTCATTTTGGTGCTTCTTGTCGAGCTGGGCACCAAATTCCATCCCCATCGTCATCGCACCTAGATCTTGATATCAGAGCAGTCCAACGCCAAACCGACTGCCAAACATAAACCCACTGATGATGCTAAGCTTGAGACTGCTGCACAGTTCATCCAACCTAAATGCCTCATCGTTAGTATTTTGTCGATCAAGGTTCCTGAGAAACTGTCCTACCTTATCCATAATCGCAGGCAGAGGGGTCACGGGATGCTTCGGCGCAAAGCCAGGATTGAAACACTTGCGAAGGCCTTTCCATTCTTCGGCCTCGGCGGTCAAGACGGATCCCGGGCCAAGTAAACGTTCATACAGCCACATCGTTGACGACTTGTTTATGCTACACGGGAAGCTTCTGGTGCTTTTCGAGGACTTTTATTGCAGGCTGGTACCGATGCATTGGATCGGCTAAAAGGGCTGGTCTGTCACTACAAATATTACTTGCAGCTGCGCTTCAAGGGCTATTATTGAATAAGCAAGCTAATGGTATACATTTTGCATGAAGAACTGAGTGAAACACATCAAAACATACAATTCATTAAAAACAACTCGAAAACTCCCTCAAGACCGTGGTCAACGAAACGTAAACATGGTGATTCTTGCGCCTAATAAAATACAAAAACAGTCCCCGTGACGTGCGTTAAGATTCTTCTGACCCATACCATCTATGTCGAGGTCAATCGATCAGACTTCCTGGCCATAGGTCTGTTTGTACTCCTTCTTGTAACGGTCAAGGTCGCTCGCCTGCAATTTCTGGTATTTCTATATCCTTCTGTTAGCTTTCGTTACCTTGAAAGTAGTCTTGTGTAGCTACATACCAATTTTTCGGCATCCGTCAAGCCCTTCCATTCCTCTGCCACGCGAATGATCATATCCTTTGCACCCATGTGCTTGAAATCGCCATGTTCGAATCGTTCGGTAAAGTACAAGAGGTATGCTGTTCTGGGGCGCTTGACTAATCTGCTATCGTGAAGTTGGGGGAGAGAAGCCTTCCCAAGCTGTGCCAGCCTCCGGCGGGCGTGGTTCGCTTCCTTGATTTGCAAAGGAGTGTGCCTCTTGAGCCATTCGTCGAAGGCGGCAATATTGGAGGCTCTGTTAGCGTGGGCAGTAGCAACATATCTCTGTTCACTGATGTTAGCTGGTGTCCTAGGCCAGGGAATCATAGATTTGGGGCCATCAAACCTCTTTCTGCTCCGGACTGATCGACTTAGCCAATTCCACGGCGGCTCTGAACGATGGCACACCCTTTTCGTTGTTCTTCGCAGCTTCGGGATATACACTCTGGAAGGTGACAGTCCAAGGCTGCTCTGGAAGCCTTTTTGGAGGTTCCAAAGCAGTAGCTTTGAGCTCCTTGACCTTTTCACGGAATTCTTTAGCCTTCTTGGCCTCCTTCTGCTTCTCTGTTAAGACCTTCTTCTTCGGCTTCGGCTTCGGCTTTGGCTTGGCCTTGGACTGGGGCTTGGTTGTGGTCTTAGCTGCCTTTTTCTTGGGAGCGGCCTTCTCGTCAGACTTGGAGCTCTTGGTCGTCTTCTTCTGAGCTCCTGCCTTTGAACGACCGCGACCAGCAGTGGTAGCGTAGGAATTGATCAGACTACCAGCACGAACTACGACAGGAAAGATACCGTTGGTAGCTGGGTTCGAAATGAGACCATTCGTAGCTGGAGAGATGCGCCGAGCATAGCTGTGGATGAAAGCGACACGAGGACGAGAGAGGACCTTAGCAAGGTGAAGGGGCTGGAAAGCACCCGCACCCCGCGGAGCCAAGTTCAGCACCATTTTTGCAAATGGCTGAAGCTAGGCCACAGTGGGTAAGAGTTTCTGCAAATGCTAGTGGATGATGTACAAAAGCAACAATGAACGTTAGACTAGCTTCCTGTTGTGGCAGGGATGGAAAGCGGGAGGTGAAGCTCGCGTCCCCAGTTTCGTTTGATTGGTCCCGAATCGGGGAAATTTAAACACGTGACTCTATCGATAATGTCATGTCACATGACTGATAACCGCCTCGGGCCTTTTCGACCAAAAAGTAACAACACCAATAACCACTCCAGGAACAGCGTCAACAGCAGCCATTTTTGCCGGCAATTCTACTAAAGGGTAACCATACTCACTCGCTCTGTTATCCTTATTACCGTGCTCGAGTTACTTTTGAGTCCTTAGTAATACTCACTTATCGTTGGCCTGCAACAATGGCTCGCCACGGGGATTCTCGCTCACCATCACCTGTAGGCAGCACATACTCTTCGTCCAAGCGGAGTCGCAGAGATGATGATCGATATGAGCGAAACAGGCGAGATGATGGACGCAGTTATCGCCGATCTCGCAGCCCGGGGGTAGGTGAACGGTTCTCCTTTCCAGTTTTGTCTCAGTTGTCTAACTCGTTTTTGCAGAGGCGATACCGTGAACGTGAACGCGATCGTGATTCATACCGGAGACGCGACCGCTCGTTAGACAGACGCGACAATCATCGGGACGAACCTAGCTACAGGCCTAGTCGGAGAGAGCGCTCTCGCGACCGTCGGCGGTCCAAAGACAGAGACGATGACCGCGATTACCGTCGAAGAAGTCGCGAGAGAGATTACCGAGGCAGGCGAGATGATTCCCGCGACAGGACTCGGAGACGGACAGACGGTTCTGCTGACTTGAAGCACAAGTCTAGGCGGGATGATAGCCGTGACCGTGTATCGGGCAGGGACTCACCGGTATGGCCTCATTTTCTGCTGTTATTACTATAATTGGTTGTCTCTAACGAGATTCTTCTTTCTAACAGGCCTCGAAACCATCCACCCCCGCCGCAGCCCCTACGGACGAGGGAAAACGGGCCGAAAGACTAGCCAAGTTGGAAGCGTGGAAGCAAAAGCAAGCTGCCGAGAAGGAACGGAAACAACGAGAACAGACTGGATCGGGTGGCGCGAGAAGTATACTGGAAGAAATAGACAGAAAGTCCGGCGCATTACCGACCACAAACGCTCCCGAAACTACTGCTGCACCAGCTACCGATGCCACTTCTGCCGTGTCCACTCGAAAATTTGACCCGAAGGCGATTGCTAAAAGTGTCACACCTACGACAACCGCGCCCGCCGTACTTGGTGAGGATGTTGCGGTCCCCCAAGTTGTCAAGGCGTCTGCTGCACAATCTAGTGTGCCCTCATCTGCGTCCTCATGTAAGCGTTTCTCCCTTCATCCTGATGTTAGTCTAATCTGATGCTAACATTATACCAAGCTGCCTTCAAAACAAAGGGCAATGTGGGTGGGTTTGGCTTAGGCTCCAGACCCTCCGCGGATACTGAGAAATCGTCTGCCATCAAGACTTTGGGATTTGGTGAAGAAGAATCCACACGGAGGAAACTCGAGAAGCTGCCCACTCCCCCATTAGATGATGCTAAGGATACCATTCCTGCGACGGAGGATGAGGATGATGATGTCGATATGCAAGAGGGCGGAACCGAAGAAGAAAATGCAGCTGCGGCAAGGGCGGCCGCTGAAAGGCGAGAAGAGCGATTACTCCAGGTGCAGTCCAATGGTCAACCAAACGGAGATGTTGAGATGCAAGATGCTTCTCATCAACCAGAAGATTCTATGGAGGTAGAACAACAGGAAGAGGTTGATCCTTTGGACGCATTCATGTCGGAATTAACGGATTCTGGACCACCCAAGAAGACCACAGGCGCCAAATTTTCCAAACAGAAGGAACAGGGGCCAGAGACCATCTTTGCGGATGAATATGACATGACGGCGGTAGGGGATGGTGATGCTGATGACTTCCTTGCAATTGCAAACAAGACCAAGAAGAAAAAGGACATTCCCACAGTCGACCACGCAAAGGCTGAATATGAACCTTTCCGAAAGAAGTTCTACACGGAACCATCCGACCTGGCCCAGATGTCTGAAGAGGACGCGGCAACCTTGCGGATGGAACTTGATGGGATCAAAGTACGGGGTGTTGATGTTCCCAAACCTGTGCAGAAGTGGTCCCAGTGTGGGTTGGGCGTGCAGACTTTGGACGTCGTTGATAAACTCGGCTATGAAAGTCTCACTTCAATCCAGGCTCAGGCGATCCCAGCAATCATGAGTGGTCGCGATTTGATCGGTGTGGCGAAGACAGGATCCGGAAAGACTATTGCATTCTTGATACCCATGTTCCGGCACATCAAAGACCAGAGGCCGTTGGAGAATATGGAGGGACCTGTCGGTCTCATCATGACTCCTACGCGTGAGTTGGCCACTCAAATTCACAAGGACTGCAAACCGTTCCTGAAAGCTTTGGGCCTTCGGGCAGTTTGTGCTTATGGAGGTGCACCGATTAAAGACCAGATCGCGGATCTCAAGCGTGGTGCCGAAATCATCGTGTGTACTCCGGGTCGGATGATCGATTTGCTTGCGGCGAATGCGGGCAGAGTCACCAATCTGCGGCGAGTTACCTACGTGGTTCTGGACGAAGCGGATCGTATGTTTGACATGGGTTTCGAGCCTCAGGTGATGAAAATTATGGCAAATGTACGACCCGACCGTCAAACCGTACTGTTTTCAGCGACCTTCCCCAAGAATATGGAGGGCCTCGCGCGTAAAACTTTGAACAAGCCAGTTGAAATAGTCGTTGGAGGCAAGAGTGTCGTTGCTCCTGAGATCACGCAAATTGTCGAAGTCCGCAACGAAGACAAGAAGTTTGTGCGACTGCTCGAGCTGCTGGGCAATCTGTACGACGACGAGCGGAATGAAGATGCTAGAGCCCTGATATTCGTCGATCGTCAAGAGGCCGCCGATACCCTTCTCCGTGAATTAATGCGCAAGGGCTACCCTTGCATGTCAATTCACGGAGGCAAAGACCAAGTTGACCGAGACTCGACGATTCAAGACTTCAAAGCGGGCATTTTCCCCGTATTGGTGGCCACCTCCGTTGCAGCCCGTGGTCTGGATGTGAAGCAGCTTAAACTTGTTGTGAACTACGATGCACCTAATCACTTAGAAGACTACGTTCATCGAGCTGGTCGAACCGGTCGTGCTGGTAACACCGGTACAGCAGTAACCTTCCTGACAGAAGATCAAGATCGGTACTCTGTTGACATCGCCAAGGCATTGAAGCAGAGCGAACAAGATGTGCCAGAAGACGTTCAAAAGCTGGTCGACACATTCCTGGAGAAAGTTCGAGCCGGAAAGGAGAAGAAGAGCACCAGCGCCTCAGGTTTTGGTGGTAAAGGTCTGGAGCGACTGGATCAGGAACGAGATGCGGCACGAATGCGTGAACGTAAGACGTACAAGACTGGTGACGAAAACGAAGAAGAGGACGAAAAGGAAGAGAAGAACGAGAAGGCCGAAGAGAAATTCAACAAGGTCGTCTCGCAGGTACAGTCGTCCGCAGCACTACCCGGCGTTCCCAAGGGTATCGATCTGGACGGCAAGATCACTGTTCATCGGACTGAGAGGGACCCAGCCAGCGTGTCGAAGAATCCATTGGACAAGGTTGGCACTGCGGTTGCTGATATTCACGCACGTTTGAGCAAGGCTGGTGTGATGAGATCCGGTGTGCCTATTGACAACCGTGGACCGGATGCGGGAGCGTTCCACGCAACTCTGGAGATCAACGACTTTCCCCGTAAGTCCCTTACCCTTTTTCTGCATTTGTATTATGCTTTGTATTGTTACACGAATCAATTGCTAATGCACCCGTTCAACAGAAAAAGCACGATGGGCCGTCACCAACCGAACGAACGTGGCCAAGATCCTCGAAGCGACTGGTACATCGATTACAACCAAGGGAAGCTTCTATGGGACAGGCAAGGGGCCTGCGCCGGGCGAGAACCCCAAGCTGTATATTTTGGTTGAGGGTGAAACTGAGTTGTCTGTCACGAATGCGATGCGCGAGTTGATGCGGTTGCTCAAGGAGGGCACGATGGCAGCTGCGGATAGTGAATCGAGAGCGCCGGTGGGAGGACGGTATAACGTTGTTTGATCTTCTTCGTCTGGTTGTTTACGCAGTATACCAAATGTATTATATTGAACATGCAGGTGATTTCTATTGCAACCGAATGCATCTTGCCATAACTCCATAGCTCCGCTAGCGCTAGAAAGAATGTATATGCGCGAACCCGTCAATAAACAGAACCAACAGTCAGAACCCATATAAAATAACATCAAACACGCTCTCGTATCGGCATCAATGTGTATATACTTGAGTATACCAGTTCGAAAACTCATTGCCACCTCCTCGCCTCAGCCACCCCATCCGCATCTCTAGCAGCGCGCTCGGACTGACTCGCCTCATTCAACGCCTGCGCCTGTGTCATCGATTTCTGCGCTGCCAATTTCGTCCCGAGCTTTCCTTTATTCGACGACTGCACTGCGTCCGCTCGTGCCTGCACTCGTTAGCCTACGTCCTACCATCAACTGGTATGGGAATAAGGAAACGACATACCTGCGCCGCCAAAGCCGCTCTAGTCCGTGCATCCGTGCCTGTCCCCGGCTCCTCTTCGCCGCCGCCTAGTGTCCGTCCTGGGGCTTTGAAGGGCTGTTGCTTGTTGGGAACGCGGGCGGAGGGGGCACGATTGTGATGTTGGTGTTGGGAGGGTGCGGAGGAGCCGAGGGAGCGGCCGGGATGGGTGAAGGGGTCGTCAGGTTTGTTTGCGGAACGGGAGCAAATGTTTCCCATGGTGGTCTGTGTATTATTGAGGATGCGCAGGAGGATGGTAGTTGTTGTATGAGGATTCTCGTCGCAGTCGCAGTTACAGCAGTGTTAGGCAGCCGTCGGGATGCTGGCTGATTAGAGGGTGCTTTGGCTGAGCATGCGATGCTGAGTGTGCAGACGAGTAATGTGTTTTCGAAGGTATCCAGATTTCAAGATATACAACAGTACTGCATACGCCATGCTCCAGTTATGCAGTACAGAGTAACGAACGAGGCGTTGTACACGTGATTGAAATTAGCGGTAATTGACTTACACTAAACCAGATTAATAACCAAATCGGGCTAGTAGGACGCATAGGCCGGCGTTACATCATTTCTCAATCAGCCATCCTCTAATTGGCCGCCTGGGTAATCCCCAAGGTCCTCCACTCTCCGCCGTCCGCAAGGTCCTCATCCAAATTGCCGCTGTTCTCCGCCCAGGGTCAATTTCCCCCCCTCGCCCGAAAAGGAAAGAGTAGCAATTCTGACAGTCGTGATTCGGTGGTGATGTCGACGATGGAGAGTGTTCCTGTTGCTTGCATTATTTCTCCCCACCTCTACTACCAAGCTCCCAAGGTCCTCATTACGAGAAGTTGAGTGGCGGCGGTCACGTTTTGAGTCTTGCTTGCTGCTGTCTTTTCCGATGTATCGGCTATCTGACTGAAAGCACTGTCCACACTCATTTTCGCTTTTTTGAATCCTCTGCTTCATACTGGCTGTTGTTGACACTGAAGGTCCTCCGACTACAGGTGTGTTCAGGTTGATATCAGTTTATGGCTGGTCGTTAACCTTGTTAGATTTTTAACGGTCTTTTCACCGAGGACTCTCCGTCTGCAAGATCTCCGTTGATCTTAATCCCCAGCGAGGCACAAGAGATTTGCTGGTGTGTGTCCTTCTTTCCTTTGGACTAGCACTGGAAGGTACTGCAAGAAACAAATCGCGCAATGGCTCAAAACAAGGACGACTACTGCCTCGAGTGCCATTGGGAGGGATTCCGCCTCGACGGCAAAGAGTCTAACGACACATCGGACCCCAAGGAGAAAGAGCCGTCTGACCCTGTCTGCCCCGGAGAGGAACACCACACCTTGTCCCGGTGCGAGGCGGATGCGGATGTGGACGAGACATGCTGCGAGGCGGATGACTGTGCCGATAACTGTTCCATCACTTGTCCGTCAGTATGCGATGGTTTCGTCGATTGTGATCAGTCCGATGCGTGTTCCGTATCACATTGCGACGATAACTGCGAGAGTGACGAGCCCGTGTGTTTTGAAGACCATTGCTTCAATGGAACCGAGAACGATGCCGACCGTGGCTTGGAATCGTTCTTAGGGCTGGGAGCCCCCTTGAATCTGGAGACGAGTGATCTTCTCTCTTCGACTCTTGGACACAGTCAGCTTGAGCAGCCTAAGACCACAGTCCCTTCCGCTTCGGCTAACTTAGACACCCCTTCTCACCACCCTAATCCTACCGATCCTTCCTCCTTCTTTCCCCCATACTCATCGACACCAGTGGCTCATTGCCACCCGCACGTCCCGAATCACTTCGATAACTGTCAATTTCATCACTCGGTACATCCTCCGTATGCTGTACAGAATGGAGTTAACCCGGCGGATGTTTTCCACATGCTGGGCATGTGCCCGGACCTGTCGAGTTGCCCAATCCCAGAAGAGCAACACTGTCAACACAATTACCACCTGAACGATACATCGGCCTTCTTTTCATGCTTTCACACCGACAACAACCATCTCAACCATACTATTCATGATAATAATGCCAATGCCAACACCGCCAATAATGATAACAATTGTCACCGCCACCACCGCCACCAGCCAAAATCGGTCAATGCAGGCGATCATGCCCCAGCCAAAGGACCCTGTCGTTCTCATCATCGCTGTCGCGCCCATGCTCACGGCCACGCACACCCATACTCTCCCTACTCACGACAGCCCCGATCGAGCATCAGCTCCCATTTGATCTCCAGTCCTGGCGAGACCCCTCCGCCACTAGATGGCGGCGCCTCATCCGTGATCACCAGCCCGGACTTCTCTCCTGTGGACCGGGAGGTGAATGTCTGCAAATGGACAACCACCCTTCACGGTGTTAAACATCCTTGCGGTGCTACTTTCGCAGACGCAGGTGCTCTCCAGAAGCATCTCATCTCCAGCCACATGTCCACCGTGGATGGAGCTAAGGGTAATGGGTACTATTGTTGCTGGGAAGGATGCCACCGACCGCACGAGCCATTTTCGCAAAAGTCGAAACTTCAGGGACACTTTTTGACACATAGCAATTGTTCGTTGTCTCCCTTTCTTACTTTAACCTAGTGCTAACTAGCATAGATAAAAACTTCAAATGCATCGTCTGCGGCAAGGTATTCGCCCGACAAGCCACTCTGGACCGACACGAACGAAGCCACCGAGGCGAGAAACCGTACAAGTGTACAGATTGTGGAAAGACATTTACCGATAGCAGCGAACTGAGTACGTCCCCGTCCTTAGTTTTTCACATATGCACATTACTGACGGTGGCATGATAGAAACCCACTCGCGGACACATACGGGCGAAAAGCCATTCAGGTGCACCTATCCTGGATGTAACTTCCAGACTGGCGATGTAAGATGCCCTACTTATTGTTGCGAATGCAAAAGCTAACCCTGCAGTCTTCGAACATGTCAAGCCACCGTCTCACACACGGCGAACGACGGCACAAATGTCACTTCCTTGGGTGTACTAAGAGCTTTACACGACCTGGTATGTCACCCGTTCCGGTATGTCTACCATGGATCATACTGACAACGCATAGATCAACTGAAGCGACACATAAAATCGACGCACAAAGAAGAAATGCCATCTTTTTCCACATCACCCGAGACTGAAGAGTTCGCGCTTTCGTACGGGATAATCGCTTAGTTGGTATACGATGCACACTAATGAGGGTTCGGCGTTCCGGCTTCTAAAATCTGCAACCTGGTCCATGATTATGATACTTATTGAATATCCGAGTATTAAACTGGTGCCACTGCCATATAGATGCAATATACTCTTAATATCCTATTCTACAGACGTATAAAGACCCCGAAGAACTAATCAATCAGCCTGCGCCCTCTCCTCCAAAAGCTGCACCGCATTCTCCAACTCCCTAACCCTCTGTCCAACCCTCTTCTTCACCTCTTCCCTAACCGTCGGTTCAATATCCGCAGGGTCATACCCCGTACCCACGGCATCCATCCCACTATCATCTGGCTGCGCCTGCTGTGGCTGATGCGATTCGGCCGTCGGCCGGATCTCCGAAGATGTGTAGAGGGAGTAGGTCGCGATGAACTGGTTTAGGGCGTCGCGGCAGGAGTCGCGGTCGGAGGCGGCGTATATGGTGGCGTTGTCGGTGCTGTCAGTTGCGATTTCAAATTCATCTTTTGCGATTTCATATCTTGGTTTGGTATTAGTTCGTTGCTTTTGAGCGTTTGGTGGGAGGAGGGTGGGATGGTGGGGATGGGGAGGAGTACAATTCTTGTAACTCATCGACGAGAAGATCGCTCTGTGACTTTCCGGTTGTAGCGCCGATGGCATAGCCTCTAGCTTGGACTTGGTTCGAGATTTTTAAGGGGAATAGTTGAGTCTGTCTTGAGCTTTGGCTGGGAATTCGGGTGGATGAAGCTCCCAGTAACGGGCGGAGGGTCGTGGACGGTGCGCTTGCGGCTGCTCGGGTGAGCAGGGATGTGAGACGGGTTGTTCGAAGAGACATTTTGTAAATTATAGTGTCAATTGGTTCGAGTAGATGTTGATGTTATGTTGAGTGTCGATGTTGGGTGAGGTCGAGGTGATGGCGGAAGTGACGTCATTCTCCACGTGATATCATACTAAATAGAGAACTGGAAGTAATATGTTTGTCTAAGTACTTCCGTAGACCGAGCAATTGAAATTCTAGTTTTATGTGCAAGACAGTACAACTACAGGGGTATCAAATACCCATCCTCATCCCCCCATTAGCACAAACCACACTCCCCGTACACCACTCCCCATCCCCTGTACACAACATCCCCACCACCCCCGCAATCTCACTCGTAAAAGCTGGCCTCCTCCCACCCATCTTCTCCTGAATCGCTGTCTTCTGCTCCTCTGTCAAACTACCCATTTTCTCATCTCCCTCAAGCACCTTACTCAAGGGCGTCGCATCCATATACCCCTGCATCTGGCGCCAGAACGCCTCCCCGGTTGCAAAGTACATGTCCCCGACGACAGGGCCGGGGTTGATGGCATTGACAGTGGCGCGGTCGGCGAGCTCGCGGGCCCAGGTGCGCGTCATTGCTTCGAGGGCGGCTTTTGTGCCGCCATAGACGGATTGGCCGGTGAAGCCTAGGGAGGATGAAACGCTGGAGATATTGACAATACGACCGGTGCGGTTTTGGGGGAGGAATGGGGCGACAGTTTGGGTGAGGAGGAGGGGTGCTAGGACGTTGATGTTATATTGCCAGTAGAAGTAGTCTGGGTCGATGGGGCCTTTGGTTTCGTCGTTGAGGAAGCGGTCTTTTGAGACGCCGGCGTTGTTGATCAAGATGTCGATTTGAAATTTGCCATCTTTGGTGAAGAGCTCTTTTGCTGCGGAGAGAATGGTGTTAGATGCGGTTTGAGCGTCATTGAGGTCTGCTTGCACGGCGTGGCAGGTAATGGAGTGCGTGCTGGAGAGGCTTTGGCAGAGGGATTCGGTGCGTTCGCGAGAAGACTCAGAAGTGTAGTTCAACAGGATGGAGCATCCTTTGGAGGCGAGGTTGTGGGCAATTGCTGCGCCAATTCCTGCGCGTGTTAGCAGGTATAACCATGGTAACTTACTTGTAAGTGTTTACTTACCTCGCGATCCGCCGGTGACAATGCCAGATTTTCCTTCCAATGAGCGGGACATTCTGTCCAATGTATGAATTTAATTGGAATGCAATTGGGAGGAAAGAGAGAGAAGGAGAAGAGAAAAGACAAAATGCAGTAAATATATTGTACTCCGGGTAAAGCCCGCCGTCCCCTCTTCGGTTATATCACGGTTAATTACCAATTAGGAAACCACTAATTACCCGCCTGACAGATCTATATACAACTGCATACTCCGACGTTAAACCTTCAAATTCTTGAACGCCTTCGCATTCTCCAAAATCGCCTTCTCCACCGGCAATCTCTCCATACTACTCGCCCCAAAAAACCCATGCACCCCCTTCGTTCTCTTAAGCACATACTCTGCATCTCCCGGCTCCGCAACAGGCCCCCCATGACACAACACAATAACTTCCGGATTGACCTTAACAACTGCATCCCTAACTTCCTGCACTATCCGCACACTATCATCTAGCGTCACAGCCGTCTGCGCGCCAATTGTCCCGCTCGTCGTTAAGCCAAGGTGTACAACAATGACGTCAGCGCCGGCGCGGGCCATACGCTCCCCCTCATCGATGTTGAAGACGTAGGGTGTAGTGACAAGGTCGAGTTCATGGGCGACACGGATCATCTCGACTTCCTTGTCGTAGCCCATTCCGGTTTCTTCAAGGTTTGCGCGGAAGTTGCCGTCCATAAGGCCGACGGTGGGGAAGTTCTGGACGCCGACGAAGCCGATGTTTTTCAGCTGCGTGAGGAATTCGGGCATTGTGCGGAAGGGGTCGGTGCCGCAGACGCCGGCGAGGACGGGGGTGTTTTCGACGATAGGGAGGACTTCGCTTGCCTTCATTTATTAGCTTCTTATCGGTCCTATGGGCAGGAGTGTAGATACGTACCATCTCAACCACAACCTGATTGGCATCCGAATACGGCATTAAGCCTGCCAACGAACCTCGTCCGGCCATGCGGAATCGACCAGAGTTGTAGATGAGAATGAGGTCCGCGCCTCCTTTCTCAATGAATTTGGCGGAGAGGCCAATGCCTACACTATCAGCTTCCGTCATCCATGTCTGTCCTGGGAAGGGAAGGTACCAGCTCCTGCTCCAACCACAATGGAGCCATCAGCAATAGTCTTGCGAAGTCTGTCAAGGACTTCTTTGCGGGTTGTTGGATGGGGCATTTTGTATGCTACGTATAGTGTAGTAAGTGTAAGAACTGTGTGAAGTAAATGTCTGAAGCAGGATGATAAAATGAGCTCACTCAGCCCCGCACCTGAAGTAAACCCTTATAAACAATCTCTCCGCTGTACAATCCACCAGCACTCCACAAACAACACAATGACAACAATCCTCCTTTTAGGCACCTGTGATACAAAACTCGACGAACTACGTTTCGTCCGTGACAAAATCCTCACCAACCCCAACATCACTGGAACCAAAGTTATCCTCCTCGACCTCGGCCGCTCCGCAACCACACACCCTGACATCACCATAACCCATCATGACCTACTTTCCTCCTCCGATAGCAATGTCGACGTATCAAACCTCTCCCGCTCAGAATACATAAAGCAAATACTCGCGCTCGCCACAACCACCGTCTCTAATCTCTATCAATCCCATTCCATCCACGCCGCAATCAGCATAGGCGGATCATGCGGGACATCGCTGGCAACGGGTATAATGCAGAATGCGTTACCCGTGGGATTTCCAAAATTAATGGTTTCGACGATGGCATCTGGTGATGTGAAGTCGTATGTCGAAGAGACTGATATCACGATGATGTATAGCGTTGTTGATATTGCGGGGAGGAATTGGGTTCTCGAGAGGATTCTGGGAAATGCGGCGGGTGCTATTTCTGGTATGGCTGCCTCTTATCTCCAGAATTATACAGATTGTGGTAATGGAGGGAAGAAACGGATTGGTATTACTATGTTTGGGGTTACGACTCCTTGCGTTGATCGGGTTCGTGAATACTTTGATGAACAACACACGGGAAAATACGAAATCTACGTCTTCCATGCTACTGGCGCAGGCGGGAAGGCTATGGAGCGGCTCATCGCCGAGTCCCAACTCGATGCTATCCTCGATCTAACAACCACTGAGGTCGCAGATGAGTTGGTTGGCGGTATTCTATCAGCTGGCCCAGGACGACTGTCCGCGGCTTCCGCGAAGGGCATCCCGCAGGTGATTAGCGTGGGAGCGTGTGATATGGTGAATTTCGGGACGAAGGAGAGTGTTCCGACGCAATTCGGAGATGGGGGGAGGAGGTTGTATGAGCATAATCCCAGTATTACGTTGATGAGAACGACGGAGGAGGAATGTCGTGGGATTGCAAGGTTTATTGGGGAGAAGTTGCGTGGTGCAAAGAACCCGGAGAAGGTCCAGTTTGTTTTGCCCACTGGTGGTGTTAGTATGTTGGATATGCCTGGGCAGGCATTTCATGATACTGAAGCCGATAAGGTGCTTTTTGACACGCTTGAGCAAGAGCTGGCTGGAACGTCGATTGAGATTCGACGAGATGCCCGCGCCATTAACGATCCAGGGTTTGCTGTGGCAGTAGCAGAATCGCTGCTCGAGCTGATGCAGCTGCCTTAGATACACAGCATTTACGAGCTACGTACTTGAAAACATGCATCATTATACATTGTTTATTAAGAAATACCTTGTAAGCTTTGTTGAATGCAAACATACTCCAGGCCGCCCGTACAAACAAAACCTAAAACAAAACCCCATATATGCCACTTTTGTCTTGCCGTTGAGGACAAAAATTTTTGAGCTCTAAGTTGATAAAGAACCCGTATGTTATCGTAACATCGTCATCATGTTGAAACAAATGTAAATGTCTATAGAAGGTGTATCAAACGTGGACGTGAAAGGGAAAAAACGAGAGAAAAAATGAGCTTAGTAGCGGTAGATGTCGCCCTTGAAGGGACCCTGGACATTCAGGCCAAGGTAGTCGGCCTGGACGGGGGTAAGCTCGGACAGCTTGGCGTTGACGTGGTCCAAGTGGAGACGGGCGACCTGCTCGTCAAGGACCTTGGGGAGGACGTAGACACCAACGGGCTTCTTGCCGGAAGCACCGAACTCGGCGTACTTTTGGCCGAAAGCGACATCCTCGGCACGGAAGAGAGCGATCTGAGCGAGGACCTGGTTGGAGAAAGAGCAGGACATGACGAACGAAGAGTGGCCGGTAGCACAGCCAAGGTTGACAAGACGACCCTCAGCCAGGAGGATGATGTTACGGCCGTTGGCCATGGTGTAACGGTCAACCTGAGGCTTGATGTTCTGGACGGACTTGGCGTTGGCCTTGAGCCAGGCAACGTCAATCTCAATGTCGAAGTGACCAATGTTGCAAACAATGGCGTCGTTACGCATGACCTCGAAGTGAGCACCAGTCAGGATGTCACGGCAACCGGTGGTGGTGACAAAGATCTGACCCTGAGGAGCAGCGTCCTCCATGGTGGCGACCTCGTAGCCCTGGACGGCAGCCTGGAGGGCGTTGATGGGGTCGACCTCGGTGACAAGGACGCGAGCACCCATGGAGCGGAGGGCGTCAGAGCAACCCTTGCCGACGTCACCGTAACCGGCAACAACGGCAACCTTACCGGCGATCATAACGTCGGTGGCACGCTTGATACCGTCAATAAGCGACTCACGGCAACCGTAGAGGTTGTCGAACTTGGACTTGGTGACGGAGTCGTTGACATTGATGGCAGGGACCTGGAGCTTGTTCTCCTTGAGCATTCTGTAGAGGTTGTGGACACCAGTAGTGGTCTCCTCGGAGAGACCGTAGCAACCGTTGAGCTGCTCGGGGAACTTGTCGTGGACAAGGGCGGTCAAGTCACCACCGTCATCGAGGATGAGGTTGAGTTTCTGGCCATCCTTGAAGGCAGAGAGCTGCTGCTCCAAGCACCAGTTGTACTCCTCATCGGTCTCACCCTTCCAGGCGAAGACAGGTACACCAGCGGCAGCAATGGCGGCGGCAGCGTGGTCCTGGGTGGAGAAGATGTTGCAGCTAGTCCAGGTAACCTCAGCACCGAGGGCAGTGAGGGTCTCAATGAGGACAGCAGTCTGGATAGCTGTGGAAGTCAGTACTAATCCTAAGAGCACTGACGGACGGGACAAACGTACTCATGTGAAGACAACCGGCGATACGGGCGCCCTTGAGGGGCTGCTCAGCACCGTACTTGCGGCGGATAGCCATAAGACCGGGCATTTCGATCTCAGCGAGCTCGATCTCGCGGCGACCAAAGGCAGCCAGGGACTAGGGTATGGTCAATGAATGAGGACATCGTAGATATGGGACAGTGGTACGTGGTACGTACGATGTCGGCGACCTTGAACTTCTGAGCGGGAGCAGCCATTGTGAAGATTAGGCGAGAAGATGCTGTAGAGTATGTTAATGACTGTTGACTGATGAATTTAGAAATTGAAGATGGTACTCACGATAGAAAGATAAAGAGATATGGGGGTATAGAAGATGGGATGAAGAGAGAAGAGAGAGGGAAAAAAGAGAGAGGGAAAGGGGAGAAAAGAACAGAACAGAAGAGGGGAAACAAATTGAGCTGCGGGGCTAGCGGCGGAGAGTCGGCATTTCTATCCTTCCGGGTTACCGATGTTGATGTTATACAAAATGCATCTGCATACTACTATTCCTATGGTGAGAATGATACTGATATTATGATTACCAATCGATTGCTGCTTATGCTTGTCTACACGCCATCCCCAAACTGATAGTGGTTCATCCATCGCTGCAAAATCACATCAGTCAGTGCTCAGTACGAAGATAGCACACGGAGTAGAAACTACCTTGTCATACGGCTTGGAAGAATCACAGAACCGGAGGTCCGTCGCCAGTCTAATCACATTTTCCGGGTCATTATTGACCGTCGATGCATGGATCTACGTAATTAGTACCTGTTTGTTTGACCGAGTCTAGGGTAAGGAACATACAGCATGCGGCTTGTGCAGGACAACATCCCCAGCCTCGTAGGAAGACGCCAGCCATCGACGGCCCTGTTCCTTTGCAAACTCAGCCGGAAACTCGGAGAGTAAACCGGTGGCCATCATATTCGAGTTGAACGCCGATCTGGATTCCTCTTCTGTCAGGCCTGCTTGCTTGGCTCTGGTGGTGAATTCTTCCTCGAGTTTCAGACCAACCGAGTCACCTGCAGTCATTAATTGTTGTACTTTGTAGCACATTCTCGGTATGTAGGCTGACGTACCATCTTCAAGGTAAATCAACCCCCCTCCATTCAACTTGATATCCCCAATAGGCACCCAAGCAGTAACACTAGTCGGGTCCCCATACCTCAAAAAGATCTGATCATAATGCACCCCAATCGGCTTCGACCCCGGCGGGTTATTCCTAAGCAACGTCCTCTTAAACGACAACGTATTATCCCCCCACCCCATGAACCGCGCCACAAACCCATACAAATCAGGATGGTTACAGAACTTCTCCGCATACCAATCCTTGTAATGTGCCTCGATCGCCTTGTCCACAAATTGCGCCGCGCTGTCACCCCCGGGACGGCCGTTGTTGCCCACATGTCCCGCGCCGATGCCCGGGTAGTCGTCGGGCGATTTGGCTTTGTTAAAGATGCCCTCGACGGGGTTGGTGTCTTCTTGGAGGACGCCGGTTGGGGCGAGAAAGTCGAAGTAGCGGTGCCGCATTTCCAGGACGTCCTCGCGGGGGAGGAGTCCCTTGACGAAGAGATAGCCATCTTGTTCGTAGCGTTGACGGAGTTCTTCGATGGGCATGTTTGGATCGGAGGGACGTAGGAGAGCGGCATTTTCAGAGGTCAATGGGCCATCGTTGACGGCCAGGTTCTGGGCTTGAATTCCAACCATCTTGTCTTGTATAGCTATACTAGATGGGTTGGTGTTTGAACAGATGCTAACGTGAATCCGTGAGTCTTATATATTAGACGATCGGAAACGAACCGACATGACATACCATGGATATTATAAATAGCCCAATCGTATCCAAGCAATACCAACCCGTTATTCACGGTGATTTAATTTGCCGTAGACCCCGCACCCCGGATTTGGAATCGGTCATTCAGTGTTGTTCAGCGTCGAAATGGATGTGGATGTGGTGGAGCAACATGAAATGGCGTAAAATTCCACGGAACTCTATACACCACGGGCGGAGAAAGATACTCTTTTCTTCACTCCATGTAACTAACAATAGAACATTCTATTAGCATGTTAGGGTATCAAATAATATGCTATGTTGTCATGCTCATACACATTGAAACCAACATTTAACTCCAATCCTTCATCTCCCACCCAGACACTCCATCTTCAACAACCAACTCCATGGTCTTGAAATCAATGCTCTCATACATCTCTCTCCCCGCCGCTCTCGCCTTCTGATGCCACGGTCCTATCCCCCCATTCCGTGCATCCTCGCGACTCCTCCAAAGACAGGTCGCCAAATTCCGATGCTCCCCGTCTTTGCTCCCAAACCAATATTTCAATAACCCCCCGCTTTCCGTCGCCTCCCGATGCGAATGGTCGTCTAACAGACCTAATCGGCCACCATCCGTATCAGGGAATAGTTTCGACCGGAACGCGACGACGTAGAAACTTGTTCGCGGGAAGTGATACTCCTCTGCTTGCGAGAGTTCACGGAGGAACGAGAAGACGGCCGTCCAGTTGAAAGACTCGAGATATGGAGCTGTGGCGTAGCCGGGGCGGATGGGGGTGAAGATGGTGAGGGCTTTGGCGAAGAGTTGGTTTGCGGTGTCGAGCGTTGTTAGATCGAGGAGGTGGTTTGGGGAGTTGTAGGGTGAGGTTATCAGGAGGGTTTCCTCTGATGATTGTGTGTCACTGGATGTGCCATCGCGGAGTTTGAGCTGTTCGGATGCAGCGGCTTCGAATTGCAGAGCGTCTGAGTCGGTTGTTACCTGGCTGTGGTGGTATAGGGTGGTTTGGCGTCGCGGGAGAGGTTGTTTTGTGGGTTGTATGCTGACGGTTGGAAGGATGATATTTCCAATTCCGGGTGCCATTTCGCTTTAAATGACTGACAACAGACAAGAAGATAAAGATCAAGCGTCGCAATTATATCGGATTATAGGATATTGAGTGCTTTAACTATGCAGCAAACTCTGACAAGGAAGACCAACACCAAATAACTCTGCAAAGGATAACGAAATAATAATGAAGACAACCTATCTTCAAGCCATGCTGCCCCATATATACCGCAGAAACACCAAGCACACCATCTGCATACTCCCTTCCTTCGCAATGCTCAACACCAAAGCACGCAATATTCTGTCATCGAGGGAACGTGAAAATCTTCACTTAGTCCGGGTAATTTGGAGGCTCTCGATACCCGGGGAAGGGAGTAGATCTATGGGTCCGTCTACTATTTCTATTGAATTTTATTGATTTTTTACCGCTAACGTAATCCACGGCCATGTGACGAATACGGCCGAGTGACGAATTTTCGCCTCGCCCACTATGTTTTTAAAGGCTTTCAACCACCAATGCCATTAAATTCGACTATTAACTAGTTGAATATATAGTTATTTATTAGGACAATTTCGTATTGTATGTCCAATGGTTCCACAGCCACTACAGTGTGATGGAGCTCGCTGACGAGGCCTAGGTGTAGAATCGCCAATATCCTCATTAAGCTGCAAACCAAGCTGCTGAGTTCGATTTTCACCTTCCTGTACTGATAAAAGTAAATCATTCCCTAGACTAGCATGTCTCCTTGCCTTCTTTCTAGTTTTCTGCTCATTCTCGGCCTCTAAAACCTTGATTCGCTCATGAAGAAGAACATTCATACTCATTTGCATCTGTGCAGTCTTCTCAAGATGATAGATATGAGACATTGGACTGCTGGAAAGCTTGCGATTTCTTGAATTAAGGCTTCTTTGCAAGCTGTGGATCTTGTGATCAAGCTGGCGAGGATTCTGAGGTGTTTGAAAAGCAGATGATATTGAACCTTCAACAAGTGGTGGTGTTGGTGTACGAAGTTGAAAAGTAATCTTTTCAAGAACCTGGTCTTGATCAAGCGGCTTAAGACCAGCTCCCGCAAAGCCGCTGCTGATATTCTGTTGATTAAAGACCTTTTCTCGTGCAGAAGGATATAGATGCAGGAAATCCTCCTTGTCAATGTGGTTATTTCCAGCAACCATCAACGCCTCAACCAGTTTGCTGTATGCGCGCTTAAGTGGCCCGAAGACTCCAACATCAAGTGGTTGAAGAAGATGAGATGTATGAGGTGGCATGCAGAGACAGATAATTGTGTTCTTTTTGCAGGTATCAAATTCTGCCTTAGATGGCTAGAATGACCATCAAGAATAAGCAACCGCTTTGCACCAGTTGAATGGTGTTTGGAATATGGTTCAAACACATCCTTTAGCCAGTGAAGGCCTATCTCATCTGTTGTCCAGCCATTGTCACTCTTTGCAATCCTCCAGTCTCGATTCCTATCCTGAAGGAGTGCAGGTTCTTGATACCAAGCAGCCTGATGTTCCTTTCCCTTTAAAATAACCACTGGTGGTGCAGAAATCCCTTTGGAACTGACACATTCAATGATTGTAACCCATTCTCGATTCCCCTGGATAACTGTACGAGGTCTCTCACTGCGTTCCACTGCACTAATCACCTTAGATGTTGTACAGAGGCTGAAGCGGGGTCTCTTGGATCGCAGCTCAAAGTGGAAATCGGGAGTCAAAGGAACCGACACCTTTACCAGCAAATCCATCTTCTCCAAGAATCAGAAACAGACGAAGAACGGCAAGACTGAGGAGCTCGGCCTCGCCAGCCAAGCTCCTGTCGGGCAGAATGGATACATGCCAAGTCATGGTATCATTTTTGCAACCTCCAACTTCAAGGCGCATGACCTCAATGATGAAAAGGATCAGCTCCCTGCTTCAGAGCTTATGATGCAAGTCTGGGATGAGGTAGCCGGTTCCAAGAAAGACGACCTCAAATGGGTGGTTCGCTCTCATATTGTCAACGAGGGAACACAGAGTATCATCTCGGAGGCGCTCAAGAAGCTTAGCTCTGGAGAGAAGCAGCTGACTCAGGTCACCCAGGATTGCGACAAGGAGGTATTTCAAGCATTGTCAGGCACTCCTAACTGCAAGGGCATGTATCCCACCCTTGCCTTTCACGAGGGAACTCAGAACAAGAGGGTGACCGATCTTTATGTCTGGGATGAGGGTGGCCAGAACTACTTCATCGCTATGAAGATTGGAAACAAATAGATATGGTAATGAAACATTGATCTGTATTTGTGAATCTTAAACTTCGTTTCCCGTAACCAGCCATAACCTCCTTCCTTTTCTGCACTTTCCCCATTCAATCCAGCCAAGCAGATATAAAGCACCTGTCATTATGTGCACCCTACTTTCATGCATATAAATTTAAATATATACAGCATCCATGCAGTCTGAAAGTGGCAAAGATCCAGTATGTAGGGGGCTGTTAGAGCAGTTGGGATTGAGACAGCGTGATGAGCGCACTGCGGACTATATGCGTAGTGTTCAAGAGACTAATCGCTGGTGTCTAAAGTCCAACCACCAGCGCCGCAAAGTATTCTCGCGGCGGTCACATGACTGGCATTAGTCATGTGACCTGTTATCTATGTACATGAATAGATGATGGATAATAATGCATAAGTCCGCACTGCGGAGGTCGCGCTGCGGCCTCTGTGCTACACAAGTTCTAACAGTGCCTACTCTATAGTTCGTGCCTACTCTCGTATTTTAGAGCGATGTGAATAAGTTATCATTATTTCTTTACCCCTTACAAAGCGCCACGATGAGTTTAATTATCTTCACAAACTCGGCTGCTAAACCGGAGGCTCAAAGGAAGTGCATCAAAATAATGTCGCTTTAGGCTCCATGCCCCTCCTGGTGTTGCTAGATACAGAAATTCATCCTTACAAGATAGCGCAATCTTCAAAGGAGCGACTCCTGGAATTCCAAAGTGATATAAATTACATCGCTTAGTGAGGAATTTACCAATGCGCTTCTGTTGAACAACATCATCAGCCCATAACAATACTGGTAAAACTGTCTGGCGTTTGAAACTTCTCCCATCACCTCAAGTTGCAATTAAGTGCTCTCCACGCAGTTTGCACTTCAGAGACTGAAAGAAGAGCAAGAAAGAGACAAGAGATATGAAATGGTTCAAAATGTGTTCCAGGCTTCTTCAACAACTGATGCAAGTTTATGCAAGCCTTGAAAGCCTATACTTCTGCTATATTTTTGACTAAGAAAAATATAGAGCTGATCCTGAGCAGTTGATCAACTCTTAATGATGACATTCTCTTCCAATCGGATTTCCACAATCTTGGGTTGAACAAATAGCCGCTTCCTTTCAATGTCATAGCTCAGTGGCTCCCAAGCACCTGGCAAGCCGGTATTTTCAACTGAAGTCAGGACATGCAGCTATAGGAGCACACCTACATCAGGTCCGGGTCCAGGAGGATTCAACCTGTAAAGGGTGCGGCGTATCAGGGGAGACAACACATCATCTGCTCTTTGAATGCCGAAAATGGCGACACCAACAAAACAAACTCTATAAGGATCTGGAGGTGGACGGGTTATGAGACCCTTAGCTGTAGAGGGCACCCGCAAGGATGACTTCTTGGGGAGCCCAAAGCGACTAGGGCACTGCTACAATTCTTAGCCAGCACCAGCGTAGGCCTATCTCAGGGATATCTACAACGAGCAGTGGAAAGAGCTCGAAAAGATGAGGAATGGGGCTGGAAGCATTGGAGGAGGCAGTTAGAACAGGAGAGGGGTAGCAGGGAGGGTAGCCTAAGCTGAATCCCAGCTTGGGTCACACCCACCCTGCTCCAAAACATGAGGAGAGCACTCTGCTCGAAAGCCCTGTGCATACAGGCGGCTTGGGGAGAGGAAAAGGGTCAGAAAGATTATAGAAGGGGGCTAGCGCCTCAGGAACCTATAGGGACAAGGGACTGTAGAATAGCTGCTGGCCTCGAGTCCACGGATCATGGTCTGTCATAGCTCTAGGGCTCAGTATGGACAATAAACTTGATTAAATAATAATAATAATAATGTCACAGCTCCTGGACCCATGGCACCAAATGCAGTAAGTTTCGGCCCGTGTATGCCCGGCTAACCATCATTAATTCATGATTCCCAAAACAATTTAGTTGCATTATTATTATGATGCAATTTAAGATACTATCTGCTGAACTGTATGGTGTCGCAATCAGTCAGATCTTCTACTGCGAACCCAAACGGTTCGGCATTCGCACCGATCTTAAGTGGAGCCGTGGGTATCAATCCATTTTCCCTATTGGTGAAGTCTTGGAATAAATATATCTATGGGAATGGTCCGGAATTTGACTCACAATGTACTTTTTTCAGGGCATTGCGGCAACTGGCCGCGTGACACGCCGTGATTCTTGGAAATATATGACTATCCTACAGAGTTCCTGATCCTGCGGCAAACTGTTCCCGGGCAGTAACATTGTCCCTGCGGCAGGCCCATGATTCTTGGAAGAAATAACGGCTGTCCTATGGGTGGTATCATGTGGTTCCATGGCAGTATCAAAACAGAGCTAGTCCAAAGAATGACAACTGGTATCTGCTACAGATCTGCAATAATGAATATATTCCTGTATCAATTAATTGGGGAACTTACAGTAGCAGTTTGTTTGACAAAAGCATGCCGTGCGGCTGCTTGTGGAAATTATACTGAGCAGTCAGGTTGAACGTTCCCGGATCTCAGCATAGTCCATTCTTAGCACAAGGATGAGCTATGCATGAGGGAACCAGGAAAGATAGAAAGGGATTGAAATTGTCATCTAAACTGCCTTAGCGGGGTTCACCTCAGTACAGCTCTGTCAATAAGTGGAAAATCCAACAGTAGAGATAGACAATCAAACAACGCAGGATCCGCCAGGCACATCATTGCCTCTGAGAGTCAGTCCAAGTCGGGCTGCTAGCAGTACATACGAACGGCTATGAACATTGCAGAATTGCAACAGAATATCTCAGCACGATGAACCTCAAATATAACCAATCAGGCGTATCAGTTTCCCACTTGAGGCAATCAGAAAACGCGCCAAACGGCTTATCAATTCTAGGCTTTGGCTGGGTGATGCAACAGGAATTCACAAAGGCCTGCTGTCAGGAAGAGCGGCAAAAAGGCGGCATTTTTGCCATTGGTGTTCAGATCCGGCTGCTTTGCAGAGGTAAGACTTGTCGATGCTGGATGATTCAGAGCAAGCACTGCCGCCTAGCTGGACACAACCATGGGCCGGCCAACAGGACCCGTTCCTCCAGGTCATAATGCGATGACCGCATGATCATATTGTGCCATCCAATAATATCAGTGATTCGTACCATGGAGGCAGTTTATGGCTGCCTGGCGGTTTCAAAGGTGCATGTTGACGGTGAGGAGATGGAGGCGGAGCGGTCCTTGTTGTTGTGCGGTCATCTCCGATGGGTGGAGATGGTGGGAAACGGAACGGTCTGATCCAGTGCACATAATGGGGAGCCGGAGGCGGCGTTGGTGAGGGAAGTAAAGGAAATGAAAAGAAGTGGTCGTCAAGCGACGCACCAGCGGTCTTATATAGTCGGCGGACGATGTGAAGGCGGAGACAGGCGGCAGTTCCCCTCAGAGTATAGTGTGTTAGGCTAAACCTAATAGGGTATACACTAAACCTCATCGGGTGCGCGAGACACCGGCGCTAAACCCAAACAGGGGAGTTGCCGAAAACGGCGACGGTCTGGTAAATGCGAATTGTACACCAGACTGATATTCGGACCTTTTTTTCATGAGTGGAAGCTGTATTTACTGTATCATTTAGATTTATATATATAATATAACAGTGCTGTCGACCAAATTCGCTATAAGGAATACCCCGCTATAAGGAATTTAGCAAGCGGTCTGATTTAATTGCTTATAGCGAGGGTTTACTGTATGACGGACGGAACCCATTTCTCTGTTGCGATGAGTCTGGTAGCCTCCAGGTCTTGCTGTAGATCCCCAATCTTAGACTCCAATGCAACTGCACAGTCCTTTCCCAGGGGCAGATGAAGATAATCATAATCCATGATGGTAGCCTCGACGATTTCCCGTGCTATTTTATTAGGGTCTCTTTTAACAAAGTCTGGAACCGACAAAATCTGTCGAGTCCCAGCAACTATTATCTTGACCAAGGTACCCTTGTAACCCTCACTGAAGCCATTCTCAAACTGGGCAGGAGTGATAATCCGACTCATAATGGCGTATGATACGCACCCGGCCCCACTATGAGGACTCTGATACCAAGAATCTTGATCTCACAGGAAAGCGACTCGTGTATAGCTTCGATGGCAAATTTACTGGCAGAATAGGTACCTCGTGCAGGCCGGGCTATGAAACTGTTTATATGCAATGTCCCATGATTCAAACGTTGAAAGGATATAGGAAAATGGAATATACCCAGCGCCACTACTAATTAGAATGGATGTGACCGGAGCTTTTTGCACGCATGACTGGGAGACAGGCTCGGACAGTGCGAAGAGGTCCATAAAAATTGACTTCCACTTGATCACGAACTTAACTCGCACTGCAATCATTGGCATTAAGCAATTTGGAGTTTAATGGAGATTCTACGAGGTCACTAACCTAGTATCTTCGACACCACCGATGAAAGCATAGCCTGCGTTGTTGACCAGAACATCAACATTTTGTTCTTCAGAGCACTTGGCGAATTGATCATAGGAATCCTTTCTAGCAGGATCAAACTCCATCCAGATGCCGCCTTTGGTCAAGGAATCAGGATAGGCGGTTTCAACACTGGCGACGTCGCATGTGGTTCCAGTCACCTTATAGCCGGCCCTGAGAACTTCTAAAGCAAGCGACTTGCCCAGACCCGAGGAGACGCCAGTTCTCAACTTAGTAGAAGTGCTACTGCCATATTGCTTGCTGTTGTTTCTGGGGTTGTGGCTGTGTTTGTCACTGTGAAAAGTGAGTACAAATAGATGTTGTTGTCAAATGGGGAACCACCGGAGTTAAGGACTCATTCCCTTGCGCTATTTCTCCTGTTACTGAATCCGGTCTATTTCCATTTTCCTTGTTTGGTGTGGTTTCTTTGTAGGGGTCATGCTGCATAACATCGGCCGAGCTCCCCACGGGTTGTAAGCTTACAATTTCGAGTTTAGCATACCAAGGCACACATTAGGTAGATGCTTGCGTATCGAGGATCCATTCTATTTAACAAGCTGCCTGTACGCTATGGAATTCTACACAACTTTTTTCTCCGGCACCCTAGGAATCATAAACTCCTCCTTTCGACGGCGTACTTGGACCCTGGGCGTAACCCTGACTCCGCACCGGTCACCTCTAATAAACTCAATATCATACTTCAATAAGATAGAAGCCAGCATGAATCTTAAGTTCGTGAACCGTGAAAAAGCCACCTGGGCAGACATGCTTGCCAAAGCCAAAGGCCAGGCGTTCCCCCTTCGCAAATACCAGTTGTTCCTTGTGTTCCTGACCGTTGTGTCGAAGGTTGTAGAATTAGTACGGGCCTCACTACTTTGTGTTCTCGTAGGTCTTCTTGCCGCGCATGATGTACGTGATGGTCAAGTTCTGGGACCCCTTGGGAATGGTAACCCCGTCAGGCGATGTGGCGTCTTCTTTCACCTATCGGTTCATAATCGCCAGCACCGCCTCATCGAGGCGTTTTGCTCCCTTGATAATGCTATCTAGAAGCTGCGTGCGGTAAACATCTGTTTTGTTCATATCATATGTTGACATCGCATGCAAAATTTCTTTCCGTACCTGGAATGGAAGTGTTGCCATCGAGTGCCGTGTACTGGCGCGACTTTGAAGAGGATCCCAGGCCAGTAATAGTGCAGAGGCAACATACAAGCACGTAGTGCCACCAGTTCGTTTATTTCAGACTTTGCGTATTATTTATTAACGGAAATAAGACATGCACTCAGGCTGCATTTGAATACAAGGTGCATGGTAAGCACTAAAATATCCATCAAACCAGTAACACATCGTAGTCTAATGATAATTCAAAAGTAAGCTTACTATTAAAGATAATCTTTTCTTTGATCAATGGAGCTCACATACGTGCAGATATGAAGAAGTAACATCCAAATTCACCATGACTTATCTTTTTACGGCAAGAAAGAGCAAGAGGGGGGAGACCAAAGGCGTACAGTTCTTCTGAAAAGATATTGGGAATACTAGAATCACTATTTCATCAGTCGACGGCCTTGAATGAGTCTCAGAAGGCTGTGCCGGTGATCATACCAGTAGATGATACCCTGGCGCCTCCCAATAATCTCCCAGGTCACACACAGGTGATAACGACTCGCATACCAGGCGGGAAATCCATCTCAACACAACACTCCCAAAAGAAGTTCCCGTCTAAGTCCTAGACCTAAGAGCCTCCGCCGCCTTGACATACATCGCTCAATTCCCCACGAGCTTGGCCGATGATGCCGATGTCAACAATTACAGCGGACTCCTGAATTATCCTTTTGGCTTGGTAGTCTCGAGCTCCGCAGTTCTCCGAGAGTTTGACATGGCACCAGGCGTCGAATCCCTTCTGCATCTCACTACGTCGATAGATTATCCGGCTATGCTCTACGGAAACTGGAATCCACACTGGACTCTGGCCAGACGCAAAATATTCAGGCAGGAGAGGTCGTCATCCAGCGAGGAGCGATGCATTTCTGGAAGAATGTCAGTTTTAACTGGGCTCGAATATTGGCAGTCACCATCCCGGTAAACGAATTGATTGTTGGCGGAGAAAGGAAGGGCGAAGATCTGGGAGGAATGGGATTGTTTAAAGACTCCAAAAGATCCTCCAGAGCGTACCACAGTGTAGTGCAAATCAAGTAACGTCTAGAGATTGATAAGTGTTCGAGATATTATATTCTAAAGTACAGATAGGGTTTGGACGAGAGAGCCTAAAACATTCATATGACAGTATTGCAGTCTCATCCTCACTGGTGGATTACGTTAACTATTGTTCATATCTTTTCCTTTATTTAAGAGACCCAAACGACACCGGAATCGATTTTTTGAGGGTTTAAATAGTTTAGTTGTCTGATATACAAACCATTATGGGAGTGCTTTCTAATATGAGACTATAAATAGATAAATTAGGTATAAATGCCATGAAAATGTACCTTAAATCACCCCGAGTTACTGCATACAACTATCAATGAATTTTAGCAGTAACATTGGAGTATTCTTAGGCTTTCCATAGGGAATATGGAGAGCTTTGGAATGCAATACCCCTGAAAATGAGTTTCTGAGCACGACACTTTCTCCATAATCATATACTTTCGACGCTGAACCATGGATTGTTCACGGATGGAAAATCCCATTAATTTCTATCACACACTCTGGTATCATGCAATAAATTTCGAAACCAACCCTGATTGAAAACGCCTTAAAATGCCTGAAAGAAAAAGAAAAAAAAAATGATAGAAAATGAACTACTTCGATGGTGGCGGTGGAGGCCCCATCTTACCCTCACCCGTATCGACCTTCTTCCTCGAGGGCAACGGAGGAACCTTGAACCCACCATTCTCATTACTCTTGTTCTCTGATGGTGAACCTCCAAATTGTGTAAAGGTACCAGACTTGAACCACCGGTCCTCTTCGGCCTTGCGCTTGCGTGTCAACTCGTTCTGCACCTTGGGATCGACGAGCTCCAGACCCTGCACCGGTGTAAATGCAATGGTACTCGCTGTGCCTGATCCTCCCAATGAAGTTCCAACACCCGATGCGCGAAGTCCCTTTGCTTGTAGAACACTGGCTGTACCGCCAGCACCACCCTGCCCGAAACCGCGCAGCGACGAAGCGACACCGCTGCTAGCGGGTGTCGCAGTACCCCAGCCCTTGTTGGATTTGCTGAGCTTAGCCCGGGTTCGCTGGTCAATCTGGGTGGCTCGGATACGACCGCCATCTTGTTGACCAAGCATTCCCAGACCGACAGTTCCTTCACCCGCTCCGTAGCCGACTTCTGCCTCTTCTTTACCAAATGCAACGCGGTTTTGAGCTTTGCGGATCTCGGTCATGGCAACAGCCTCCTTTGCCTTTCGAGCTCTTCTTCCACCTCGCTTTCGCGACGGCTTATCATCGGGCGCGGGGAGGGCCTTCGTGCTAGCGTTCGGTGGTGGTTCGGTAAGCTTCTCCAGTCGTTGGAAGCATTGCTGCTTTAAGTCCTCGCCCAATGAGCCATCGGGGCTAAAGCCAGAGACATCTGCTCTGGTAGCAAGAACCATCTTGGCGGAAACAATACGGATGGCCTGTCGTTTCAGATCGTTCGGAATCTCTTGAATAAGAGGCGAATGGTACAAAAAACCCTGCGAACGTATACTCGTATTCGTAGCAAATCCCAACCCCTCATTCCTCTTCGATCCCTGAGCAGCCAAGTTACAAGCTGGAATCTTCGCAAGCTCGCGTAATCCACCCGTCTGGTTAAGGAACTGAGCAGCAGTTTCGGGTGAAATCAAGACAGCCAGATTAGGCGCAATCTGGCTCATCCGGGACTGAATACTCTGCGTGAGTGCCGTTCGCTCCCGATCCAACTTGATAATCTTGTCACACGTATCAAGCACGATCTTCAACTCCGACTCAGTCATTTCACGGCCGCCAGAGGTCGTTCCTTCAACAGTAACTGCAATCACGGACGGTTTATCCAATACCGAGTAAAGTGTTGTGCCGACCAAATTATCCGACGATTCTGCTAGCGTCTTGATATCGTTGAGCGGGCCATTCTTGATGATTGCGGCCGTCTTCGCGTAGTCAATCGGATTCGCTACAAGGGTTTCCAGCTCTGGGAATCGGATCGAGTAGTGATCGCGCAGAACCTTGTGTAGACGTACGAGCTCCTCGCCGGTCGATACGGCTCTATCAAATTCGTTGGTGGTTTCGGGGGCTGGCGCTTGTTGCATCTCTTCGTCAACGGGTTCTTCAGTCTTTGCTCCTCCATCTTGAAGACCTTCTTGTAGTCCCTCCTGCGCGATGTCCTCCTCATCCTCCTCAAAATCTCTCATGAGCTCCTCGACATTCGACATGTTGGTGGTTCACTGGTCAGAGGCTGAACAGGTCGAAACAAGCAGTGATTTGGAAGTTTTCCGCCACTGTCGAAGTAAGTTGGAGTAGCTTAGCTCCGCTTAGTCATCACAGGCGGCGTAAAGGACCGAAAGTGCAGCTTTGCCGACCCTTTTGTTGGCGCAGATTCATCGACTCAACCTACGAGGAGATTACGATTGAGTTGGTGTGGAAGGACGATTAGGGGCCTTCTTACAAAGGGATCGACATTCCACTTATTTTTCATCTTTATCCTGCTTTTCCCCCCATCACCTCATCGGACAAGTTGACGTGACGGAACTGTCAAGCTACAATGGAGGCATCACGAGGCCCTCCCAGGGTCAAGAACAAGGCCGCGGCGCCAGTTCAGATCTCAGCGGAGCAGCTGCTCCGTGAGGCCGTCGACCGACAGGAGCCCGGCGTCCAAGCACCCACACAACGCTTTGCCGACCTCGAAGAACTCCACGAGTACCAAGGCCGGAAACGAAAAGACTTCGAAGACTACGTACGGCGCAACCGCCTGAACCTGAACAATTGGCTGCGCTATGCTGCGTGGGAACTCGAGCAGAAGGAATTTCGACGGGCTCGATCGATCTTCGAGCGTGCGCTGGACGTCACACCGACCTCGGTGGTGTTGTGGATTCGGTATGTCGAGTCGGAGATGCGGAATCGAAATATTAACCATGCGCGGAATTTGTTTGATCGGGCGGTGACGATTCTCCCACGGGTGGATAAGCTATGGTACAAGTATGTGTACATGGAGGAAACGTTGGGGAATATCCCCGGTACGCGGCAGGTGTTTGAGCGGTGGATGTCGTGGGAGCCGGATGAGGGCGCTTGGGGTGCGTATATCAAGCTCGAAAAGCGTTATAATGAGTTTGAGAGGGCGCGGGCAATCTTCCAACGGTTCACTATTGTCCATCCCGAGCCGCGAAATTGGATTAAATGGGCTCGTTTCGAAGAAGAGAATGGCACCAGTGATCTGGTGCGGGAGGTGTACGGAGCTGCGGTTGAGATGCTGGGAGAAGATTTCATGGACGAAAAGCTCTTTATCCAATACGCCAAGTTCGAGGCGAAACTCAAAGAATACGAACGTGCGCGGGCGATCTACAAGTATGCGCTGGACCGGCTTCCGCGCTCTAAGTCGATGGCCCTGCACAAGGCATACACGACGTTTGAAAAGCAGTTCGGTGACCGGGAAGGCGTGGAAGATGTGATTCTGTCCAAGCGTCGGGTGCAATACGAAGAGCAGCTCAAGGAGAACCCTCGGAACTACGATGCCTGGTTTGACTTTGCACGGCTCGAAGAGACCTCTGGCGACCCTGAGCGGGTGCGTGATACCTACGAACGAGCGATTGCTCAGATTCCCCCATCACAGGAGAAGCGACACTGGAGACGGTACATCTATCTGTGGATCTTTTATGCGATCTGGGAAGAGATGGAAGGCAAGGACGTTGAGCGTGCGCGCCAAATCTACCAAGAATGCCTAAGACTCATCCCGCATAGGAAATTCACATTTTCCAAGCTTTGGCTCATGAAGGCGCAATTCGAGATCCGACAAATGAACCTGCAAGCTGCGCGGAAGACCCTGGGCCAGGCGATTGGCATGTGCCCGAAGGACAAGTTGTTCCGGGGCTACATCACACTAGAGCAGCAGCTGTTTGAATTCCTACGGTGCCGGACACTGTACGAGAAGCAGATTGAATGGAACTCGTCGAACAGCCAGTCGTGGATTAAATATGCCGAGCTGGAACGCGGACTGGATGACGCAGAGCGTGCACGGGCAATTTACGAACTGGGGATTGACCAGCCGACACTGGATATGCCAGAGTTGGTGTGGAAGTCATACATCGACTTTGAGGAGTATGAAGGAGAATACGACCGCGTGCGAGCGCTGTACGAGCGTCTGCTAGCCAAGACAGACCATGTCAAGGTGTGGATCAACTACGCACGGTTCGAAATCAATGTCCCGGAGGAGGAGGAGGAAGAGGAGGAGGAGGAGGAAGAGCGACCCATCAGCGAAGAAGCCAAGCGCCGCGCGCGGAAGGTATTCGAACGAGCCCACCGCGTCTTCAAAGAAAAGGAACTCAAAGAAGAGGTAAGCTCTCCTTTCCCTTCACCTATATCAATCTGCAACAACGATACTAACGATGGCAGCGCGTGGAACTTCTCAACGCATGGCGATCTTTCGAGCACACGCACGGGTCCGGCGAGGACATCGACAAGATCGAAAAGCAAATGCCGCGGCGGGTCAAGAAGCGAAGAAAGCTGGACGACGACCGGTACGAGGAATACATGGACTATGTGTTCCCAGCGGACGACCAGTCGGCGGCGAATCTGTCGAAGCTGTTGGCCAAGGCGCACCAATGGAAGCAGGGTCAGTAGCAGTTTGTTGGTGTTTGTATATTTGGTTGAATATCATGGCAATAATACGGGGCCTCATTTCAATGCACAATATATTTGGATGAGTAATTATGCAAATAAAATGGGTCCAACGCTCGTAAAAAAAATGCAGCCAATGATATTGACACATAAGTGGGGAAGTGGGATTCCCTAATTATCATCCCCACCTGTAATACGATACGGTATCAGTTGCAATATGCACTGTATGATACCTCGAGGTACCTGGACAGAGGTACCTGCATGTGCAATAAGACATTGACCAATCGGGGTGTGGTTTAACATGCTGCCTTCTTGCTCTTTTGTTTCTGTTATATATTTTTTTATATATATTTTTTGTACTTTTGATATATTTTCTTTTTGAGTGGGATTGAGTAATTCTGGTTTATATCGAGAAATTTGATGAAGATCAGGTGATCGACCGGGTCAACGAGGTTTGTGACTTCATCAGGGGGAATGGCAGTCAGGTACACTCCAAAATTGGGATGGACCTCTACAATTGCAAAATGAATGACTCGATGTGCGCGAGTTGAAGACCCTATCGCATGAATCAGGCTCTCTTTGATATCAGCATAATACCTCATACACTAGTCGAGGAACCTCCGTCAACTGGCAAACGAGAATGCCCCTGAATCAAACTCTGCCCTGTATGGATAACCTTGCGTTGTTTGTCTGATATTGTCAGATTGAGTGGTTATAGGTATATAACAAGGTATATAGCAGGGAATACACCGGTACAGGATTTCGGCATTGTACGAGTAACTATGCTGGGATTGTGGTAAATGTCAATGTGCCCGTCTGCGATAGATTCATATACAAAAGCTAGCAATACAGACTCGGCTCTATTATTTGTGTATATGGATGCTCTAATTGTACGGATGCTCTGGCTATAGAATTAAGAAATTAAACAAAGGGATACCAGTCGAGAGGAATTGTATCATAGTAGTGCTAGTACTGAGTAGTCATAGTGGTGGTCCTAGTTATGGTGTGTCTGTCTCCCTTCCCCTCAACTTCACTTCACCTCCCCTTCACTACTCTCCCCTTTCTTTTTTCTCTTTTCTTCCTCCACCCAGTCTCTCCTCTCTTCCTTGTCATCTTTCCCTCTTGCTATCTTTTTTCACCTTTTTTATCCTCTCTTCTCTCCTCTTTACCCGTGCTGGCACTCGGTAAGATCTCTTCCCCCCTGACCTGGCCTGAGCTGCCCTCCGTCGTTTCATCCCCCATCCTCCACCACCAAATATTATTACCACCGTCGGCCTGCTGACATCTTTCCAGACTTCTTCGTTACTTCTCCCGGCCTTTTCCTCTTGCCGCGCCGTCATTCCTTCCCTCCTCGCCGATTGCCCTTTCGTTCGTTGTTTTGTCTCCCTCTGCCGGTTTGAAACCGTGCGTTTGCCCATTGTCCTCGACCCCCTGAGCTTTGCTTTCGACGAGTATATCGCTTTTCGTTCGTTCAATTCCCGACCCGTTCCGACCGATTCCTCTGTTCGCTGTGCCATTCTTTTTTGCAGTTCAGACGTTGGACGGATTTTCTGCTCGTTTACAAAAAAGCAAAATAAAATCAAAATTCACGACGGCCGCTTGGCAAGAGGCAATTGACGCGCGAAGATATTCTTACTTTGGTCATATCAAGGATTGCGACGCGGACAGTTCCATCACGAAGAGTAACCAGAGCCCCAGTCTCTACCCTTTTTCCGCCCTCCCTCGCTGTGACCATGAGATAGTGCTCTGGCAGCCACACTCCATTCTCTTTTGATATCACCCTCGTTCCTCTCCCCCCACGTCTTTCGTTTTTCCGCTCGTGCCATTGACTCGACGGCTGGCTATCCCCCCCCCCCACTCCCTATCCTTCGGCTGGTATTCTCGAAGAAAGAAACATTCGCTAAACCCTCGAAAAATGGTTGTTCCCGAACCTCCCATGACATTGGAGGACCATTGCTCCCTTATTCACAACAACACACTTTATACCTACTCAGCCAATGGCTTTGCTTCTATCGCCCTCAGTGAGAATGCGACCTGGAGCAATCTCACCATGGGAGAACCCGTCTCCGGCGCAGCATGCGTGAAAAACAAAGAGTCCCTGTACGTTGTCGGTGGAACCAGCTCATCCTCGTCCGATTACACAGGATTGCAACGATATTCGTTCCAAGACGACAAATGGAAAACAATCACGCCAACGTCCAAAGACATGGCCAACCGCACCAACCACGGCGCCGTCTTCTTCGAATCCTCCTCCTCCATCTTTGTCTATGCTGGTAATCGCGACGGTAGCTCTACTCCAACCTCCGATACCTTTGTCATCAACACCGCCGAACCGTATAACGTCTCTTCATACAGTGGTGCCGACGCATCGCCTGCTAGTGCCCCTATCTTATTACCCTGGAGCGATGATCAAGCCGCTTTGGTTGGTGGTACGACAACGGCCCGAAAAGTTCACTTGTTTAAGTTCAATGGCACCGGTGACTGGTCAGATTCAGGCGCAACTCTACCTCAGGCGCTGTCGGATGACGTCAAAGCCGCTCTAATCAATGGGTCCGATAGCAGCAAGGTGCTCCAATCGTTCGACATGAGTGAATCGCCCAATACGGTTAAGAGCTTGCTGTTGGTGAACCCCGGTGGCAAGCCTGCAGACCCAGCCAAGGCGCTTGGCGCATCTTCCAGAAAACGTTCCAGGCGGAGGGCCATCAGCGTGGACAATTACCCGAAATATAACGATCAATATGCGTCTTCAAAGACTTGGTCGCAGTTTTCGCTAGCCCAGGACGACGGTGGTAAGCTGGTGGCCATTTCCGGCGGCAGTGGTACCAACTCGTTGGCCCTCTTCAACCAAACCTCGAATAGTTGGGTGAACGCCACCAAACTCTTCTACGGCGACAAATCTATGCAGCAAATTCTTTCCTCACCCTCCTCATCGACCACTGCGACTCCCACCAGTTCCAGCTCTGCCTCCAGCACTCCCTCTGCCGTTGCTGGTGGTGATGGATCTAACAGCGGTAAGGTCGGCACCATCGTCGGCGCAACACTGGGAAGTGTCATCGGTTTCGCCGTGATCTTGGTTGCGATCCTGTTCTTGCTGAAACGCAAGGATAAGCAAAATATGGCTGGCCAAGGTCGCGGAGGTTCCGATGACAAGGATCGATTGAGCATTCAAGACCAAGGCGAGCCTCTAACGCGATCTGCGTACCCCATGGCCAAGAGCCAAGCACCGTTGGGATCGTCGTCGGTCGACTCGTTGGCGATCTTCTCAGGCAAGCTTAACGACGAGAAGAAGTCTCAGGCAGCACCGGCCGCGCACCCTGTCTACGGTGGAAAGCCGCCGACTAAGAGCCCTCTGTCGACTGTACAGTCCAGCCGGGAGCTCCTCAGTGGACCATACACACCAGATGCGGACAAGGCTCTTGAGGCCGGAGCTGGAGGCTGTCCAGGAGATCGGAGGACTGACGAAGGCTGGGGAAAGTACTTCCAGGACAACAATGCCACAGACTTGGTTGGCATACAACAACAAGACGAACCGACAGCGAGCGCAGACCTAGCCAAATCCGAACGACGGGGCAGCGCATGGCCCATGACGACACTCACCCCGCTCAACTTTGGATTTCTCGAAGAACCCAAACCATTGGGACGCGTAGTAACTGGCAGCCCGACGACCGAACATCCCTCATCCGCCACAGACGGTCACCTCGTGATCCCAGAGGGCCAGTCTGCCCGCATCTCCAGCGCAGACTCGATCAGCCTGGCATCAGACGACAACAGCGAATACGACCGCAGCCGGTATTCATCTGGTCTCCCTGCTGAGGGTACACGATGGGTCGATGCAGGACACGATAATTACTTCGGCCGTCCGGTCAGCAGCATGTACAGCCAGAGCTACTATGCCAGCACGAACAACGTGTCGTCAATGGCAGCACCACCGGCGCTGTACGATGGTGTTCGTTCGTCACAAGCACGGCAGTCGAGTGTCATCATCCCGAATACACTCGACGAAAATGGGCCGCCGATCCGAAATCAGACTAACGTCAATACGGATATGAGCTGGCTTAATCTGAACGCCGACCGCTGAGCTCGCTGAATACGTTTGATTTCGTTCATTTATTGGTTATGACTGTACATGGTTGCATTCTTTATTGGTTTTCGTGTGTTTTGTTTTGATTCTGTCTTGTCTCGAAGATGAAGTGGAAGAAAACGAAAAGTTCCAACTCGTTCTCGTTTTTTTCTCGTTCTCGTCGTGGGTGTACAGCTTTGCCACTATCTTTTTTGTTTTATTTTATTTTCAGCTCTGTTAGATACCTGTCCTGTCTGTGTCTGTTTGCCTATGTCTGTCATTACCGCGATCTTGTCTTGTCTGATCTTGTTCGTGTCATCTTGCGCTATCTGGGATATTTGGAAAGGGACTGTCAATTTATTCGATCATTCAAGTGCAGCAAGCAATCTCAGTCTATCGAGCGTTGAGCGTTTCTATTAAATTATATGCATCAATAGTAATCGTTTCTACGGAGTTCTACAAGTAATACTTTGTTGTAGATTGAATTTGTCCTTCAATTACAGCCTCGAAAGCTGGCTATTTCGTACTATGTAAAATAGAATTACTTGGAAACAAATTCATATCATCATTCAATTTGTTTTATTTATCTGTAATAAAGCATAACATAAAATAGCATAAATAGCGTTATCATGTCATCATGTCATAAATCATCAGATCAAAATACCATAGCATGATATCATAAATCATGACCAATCACCCCCTGCCCTAGGAGAATTCCATCAAACCGTCAATAGGGACTCAACGGTTAACGTTACTGCATAAATTAGCCTCAAGCTCAAAACTCGGAACGAACCCTTGCAGATCCAAGGTCCGGGTGGGTCAGGGCCAGAAACGGAGTAGGGGTCTTGTCTTACATCTTTATGGCTCTATGGCTCTGTCTCGGGGGATTCTTCTAACGACGTCTGGAATCATCACTTGCAGTTCCGCTATCGTCGGAATACGAGCCGTCGGAGGGAGGGGGCGAGGATCGACGGCGGTGATGGTGGTGCCTACGGCGCCGATCATGGTCCCTGCCGTCTCTGTCACTGCCCCTGTGGCTTTGGCTGTCATTGTCCTTCGAATCTTCAATGCCTAACGAGGCGAGGCCCTTGCTGATGTAATCGGAGACACTCTTGCTTCGCTTCTTAGAGCCGCGGGAAGGACGGGGCGATCCGTCATAGCTGTCGTATCCATCTTCATCCGAGTATGCACGGCCTCGCGAAGGGGACCGTCCACCTCCTCCACTTCCACGAGGACGGGACTTGGACCGGTAACGATCATACGCCTTCTTTCCTGCCGCAGCGACCAGTCCTGCCGCCGCAAGCTCCTTCCCCCGGTTATGGCTCTTGGAGCGACCGCGCCTATGACCATGGCCGCCATCACGAGACCTTGGCCTCGATCTCGAGCGTGACCCGTTCACAAAATGGTTCGTGGCAAGACCCGCCAGCGTAGACTCGATGATGTGTCTCTTTTCGTGCTTGCGGGGATCCTTGTCAACAAGTCCATCCGCACCACCGGCCGTTATCGCGGCAGTAAGGATGCGTTTTCCCTTTTCACCTTTCCATTCACCTGGTTCGTTGCGGACGCGGAACGCCTCGATGGCACCTGCTGTGATGGCTGCACGGATGGCCTGCTGCATTTTCTCCTCGCTCTTGCTGCGGGTACTCTTCTTGCTGCCGCGGGCGCGGCTGCGAGATCGGCCACGGCTTGGAGACGGCGAAACAGAGTACGCCTTGCGATGCCGGTGAGAGCGACCACGGTCATCATAGTAATCATTCTTGGGGCGATGGTGACGGTGTCGTCGATGATGGCCACGGTCATCATACCCATCGTAGTAGCTGCTGTGCGGCCGACGAGAACCCTCCTGGATAGTAGCTACGCGGGACGGATGCCGCGAGTGAGTTGGAGGATAGCCATGCGCGTAGCCACTCCCGTTGCTGTGGCCGTAGCCCCCGTAGTAGTCGTAGTTGGAAGGGTGCTCGCTGCGGGGGATGGAGTCGTGACTACCTCGGCCGGGGACGACGTCCATGGTGCCTTGGTAGGGAGGGGGGTTGCGATCGCGGGGTGGATAATAGTGGCGGTCGTAGTATGCCATTTTTTATTTTAATGTTGGAAATAGGAGAAATGGATGTAAGAGAGAAGATGAGGTGAGATGATGAGATGAGATGGAAGATTGAAATAGGAAAGCAGAAAAGTGGCGAGGCGGGGCGATGACGTCGATTGGTTGAAGATGGAAGCTGAAGAATGATGAACAAACAGTACAAAAGAAGAGAAATGAACGGCAGAGAAAGACGGAACAGGTAAAAGAACTGGACTCAGTGAATGGGCAATGACACATCCTATTACATTGTGGATTTACATCATTCAAACTTAATTGATGTGCATTGCAGGGCTTGAAATTTAGACGCATACAGATACTATTCATGCAGTACAGATATCGAGCATCTACTTGTGGTTTATAGATGTAGAAACATTGATATAAATCAAGATAAGATACTCTAGATGGATCCATGGTATCCGTTCAACAGTGGTTCGGTGGTTCCATGGTTCATTGTCATACAAACACACAAAGAAAAGAAAAAAAAAAAAAAAAAGGGAGTTAGGAATCGCAGACAGGGAATCAGGCATCAATCGGAAATCACAGAAGAAACAAAAGACAGACAGGTATACAAAACAATGGTATAAGATAAAAATGCAGACATTTGCTCAACATGCGCCAGAAACCAACAGAACGCTTGAAAATCCCAACCAGGTAACGATAACGAAAAAGGAAATGAAACGAAAGGAATGGCCACTTTTCACTCATCCACTTCATAATCTCCATTACTCTTTTGCCGTAACTCATTCAGTTAAATGTCTTTCAATATGGCGCATGTCTGACACTCAGAAACTCCCTCCCCTCCGACTGACTTATCGACCGATGATGCTGATGCTGATGATACGCCGCCGGGCTCGCCTTCCGGGCTGACCACCCGCTCGTCGGGGTACTAGCACCGCTCTCCCTCCCTGTCCCTGCTCCCGCACCTGGGGCTGTGTTTTCCTCTGAATGGTTCCGATGCGTCCGGATATGTTGCTTCATGTTATCCTTTCTGGTAAACGCCTTGTTGCAAATCGGACAATGCACACTCTTCTCGCCCGTATGCTTCTTGCCATGCCGTGCTGCATGCCCCGAGGTGGTGAATGTGGAGGAACAATTGTGGCTCACGGCGTATGGACAAGGGTATTTGTTCTTGCGAACGCCTCGTTTGGCACTTGCAGTGGTTGCGGCTGTGGTGGTGGTAGAGGAGAAAGAAGAGGAGATGGTCGAAGTCGAAGGAGAGTCCTTGGAGGCACCGACGGACGATGGCGAGGGAGGGTCTGCGGAGGTAGCGCTGCGATGATGCTCGGATGGGGCAGTCGAGGAAGTCGGAGGAAAGTAGGAATCGGAGGCAGAGGAAGGATTGGGCTGGAAGTAGGAGCCACAGCTGCTAGTGGCATAATCGTAGGAACACACGGACGATCCAGGCGAAGGAGCGCGGGCCGCTTCAGTGACTGGGTCGAAGGAAGAGGAGGAATGGTGTCTGATCAACCGGGGGCTCGAACGGACGGTAAAAGACGGATGGTCGTCATTATTGAGGATGGAGACAAAGTTGGGCCTGGAGGCCATGATCATGATGGTTGATATCTGCAAAGGTCAGTCGAGTTCATGCATCGACAATCGAGTCAGCGTACTGTTTATATAATGTTTGCTTGTGTAACTGTATAGATAGACTGAGATGGACTCGGACTCTGCAGGAGTAATGCCGGTATATGTATGCACGCAGCGACGGCCGTCAGTAAAAATAGAAGGATAAACGACACGACGCAAGGAAGGCGATGCGCAGAAGAAAAGAAAAGCGAGAATAAAAATAAAATAAAAGCCGACACGAACTGACGCTATCTTGAAACTCCAGGGTCTGTCTTCTCCAGAAGCTCGACCAGTGGGGCAGCAGTAGTCTTGTCAGTTGAATTCGTTGATAGTACGATGCCTCTGTAAGGAATGAATGAAATGATTAACTGCTATTCTTCAATGTTCTCTCTATTCTTTCTTTTATCGTATTCATTTTCATCTTCTCCCACCCGAAGAAAAAAAAAAAAGGGACTCATAATCCTACCAGGAGAAGAAGAACAAGAATCTCCGAAGTACATCCATACTTTGGGCCATTTTCACTCACCCAATCATCTCCATTATACTATACGCACTAGTCCAAAAACAGACTAGTACAGTCCCTGCCGGCACCGGCTAGCTTCCGCTTATTCAGCGTAATGTACAAACAGCCGGCGATCTTTGCCGGTTGAGGGGTTTGTTACCGTTCCGTACGGTATTTACAACCACGGACTAAACAAGCCTCGAGGTGATGACGAAGCACTCTGAGTCTACTCGGAGCATCTAAGTGGATGTCATTATCGTGCTGGTTTATGGTCTACTATCACTCCTTATAATTGACTCCTCTGCCTATATCCATACAAAGTATTATTATTATTTGTAGAGGAATCTGTCGAGTGGGATCCTGCTAGCGTACCCTGCATGTGCCCATACACACGCTGTACAGTACTGTCGTATTACAGACCCCGATACGAAGATTAAAAAAATAATAAATTTTGACTCGGCGGTCATCCATATGCATAACCCAGGCAAAACTATTATTTTTGCTATTTATTATCCAGACTCATCCAGATTCCCTTCAGGGACCAATAGACGGCCCTTGAGTCTAAAATGTCCCCATCCACAGCGCTCTCTGGAAGACCTTCGGGGTTAAATCTATCCAGGAAGTCACATCCGATGCCGGAGACAAGTACGAATACTTGAAATCTGAGGCAGAGAAAAAAAAATAATAATATAATTTTAGCGTAAGGACTCGTTTGCTAGCAAGGCATCTAGTCCTTGTTTAGACTTCGGAATATGTTTCTGCGTTAGATAGAACCCTGGCCCACTGCGTACGTACGTAGGACCCTAGGGCTGTCAACAGCCACAAGGCTTAGCCTGACGTGTCGTATCTGTATCTGCTTGAATCAGAGAGATATCGGTAGATATCCGGAACTATCAATCAATGATCATGCACTGAGTACATGCAAGTTAGGCTTCACTACACTATTCTACTACACTATTCTACTCGAAACTATACCCTGCACACTTTATATTCTATCACACATTTATCGACATATTCTGCTCTCTCGAGTTGACTCTATCTTTAACTTGCTCCTCCGGACTAAAGAGTACTCGTCACCAGTGGATCTTATCACTAGATCGCACTAACTCAACACACTAACCACAAACACTAACCTCCGGCCAGGGCTTTTGCAGCCGCCGAATACGTAAGCCACAGACCCTGCTGCGTCTGCCTGATGACTTACGTAGATGCATACGAATTGATTGTGGGTATTGTATTTGTGTTGAAGTTCTTGTTGAAAGTTGAGAGTACTATGAACGGGTTTACGGAGAGGCAGAGTTTAATGTGATGTGATTGACTAAAGATAGTGACAGTTGAGACTCGTCGGCAATTACTCGGAATATCAGTGGCTATATAGAATAGCCGAGCAGAGTACAGAGTAAAGTCGAGAGAGTGGTGGTGTAGAGATAGAGTAGTGGAAAATGTCATGTTAAAATCTCCGGAGAACAGACGGATTATATAAGCATATTTCCGCATCCCAAAAGGGTAGTGGAATGTATACAACAAAAACTTCTACACCTCTACCATCTCTACTCTTTGTGTTCTATATTCTAACAACAATTGAATAACTATTGAAGTCTCTGGTTATCATATTTGTCTTTGTCTTTTGCCACCAAAATTCCTCCTCCCTACAGATACCACACCTTGCACTTGTGAAACTCCTGTATACTACTCTGCAAGAATGCATTCCATTCCTCACAGCACAGTAACGGCACAACATATATATATCCCCTTCCCCAGGTTTCAGTTGGATCGGCCATTCTCATGTCCACAGGACTCTGTAAAGTGTCAAAATGACACCACTAACAACCCTATTGACCCTTCTCTCTCTCCTACCCCTCCTCCAAGCTCGTCCGATCTCGTTACACCATCGCTCTCCATCCCCGGTACGGCCCATTCCCGCTAATCAATAAATAAGCAATGCTAACCCTTGGCTGACAGAGACTCATCCCCGAAGTTAGCGATTACCTCTCGAAATACTTCGCCAGCATCGGTCTCCAGAGTCTATATGAGAGCTTCTTCCCATTCGACAACAAACACGATGCCTTTGGCAATATCTCTTCCTCGCTCAATCCCGTCCCCAGTTCATCTGCATTGCCCTCGCCGATCCCAGAGGCGACTGGATACTCAAGAGCGAATGTGATTCCGACGACGACACTAGCTCCAGCTCGGAATTCAGACCCAACACCAAGTCCGATCTCAACCACGAGAACAAAACATAGTTGGTGGGCGGATTGGGATCTTGAGAGGATTTCAGCCTCGGCACTATCGTCGAGCCTAACCGCTACACCGACACCGTCACTGAGTCCGAGTTTGAGTTCATCGAGACACAGTTGGTGGGCGGATTCCGATCACAAAGTTCTTTCCTCGTCGGCATTGCCGAGCCCGACCCCAACATTGATACCAGTAACCGTGGAACCTGTAACACCCGTGACATATGCAACGCCAACATCCTTGATTGTAACGTCCGCATCCCCGACCCCCTCTGCAGATACTGGCAAAGATGATGGGGATGATCTCTGGGATTCGCTGTTTGATACACTGTCCGGGCGAATCCGAAATGCACTGGATAGTAGCGATGAATTGTGGTTATCGGACGAGTGATATGAACTCTGTATCCTGACGTTGGGGGCTGAGATGTTATGGTTTTCTGTTAAATCCGTTATCTCCGGACAAACGGAGTTAGGAGTTAGGGTCCATAAGAGAACTTAGAACTTATTTATACAGGATACACCTATTTCTCTCTCTACATTCATTTAACTTATCCACTAGCTCAATCGATTCAATCTAATCTTCTCCGTGCTCAACACTGAAATGCCCTCCCTTGTTGGCCGCGAAGTCGGTGCCACTGGCTATGGCACAATGAGTATGCCCCCACCATCACAACCGATTGAGCCCCAATACTCACTAAGACTAAGGACTCACCTGGACCCCCACCCCACCCCCTCAATCCCAGAGTTTCGAAACCCTCGACACAACTCTCGCCCACGGCGCCAACTTCTGGAACGCCGGTGAACTCTACGGTACCCCCGATTTCAACTCTCTGCATCTCCTGCATGACTACTTCTCGCAGTACCCTGAGAAAGCGGACCAGGTGGTGCTCAGTATCAAGGGTGGGTTGAAGCCGGGACAATTGCTTCCTGATGGGTCGGAGGATAATATCAGGCGCTCGGTGGATGAGTGTCTGAGGGTGTTGGATGGGAAGAAGAAGGTTGATATCTTTGAGTGTGCTAGACAGGATCCCAATACGAGTGTTGAGCAGACGGTCACCATTCTAGGGAAGCTCGTGGAGGAGAGAAAGATCGGGGGCATCGGGTTGAGTGAGGTTGATGCTGAGACTATTCGACGGGCGTGCGTTCTCTCCCCTCTTACCCGTTGATTCTACTTTGTTGGTGCTTACGCTGTGTCTACAGAGCCAAAGTGGGTCCTATCGCGGCTGTCGAGGTCGAATTCTCCCTCTGGGACACTTCTATCCTCGAAAACGACATCGCAAAAACCTGCCACGAACTCAACATCCCCATCGTCGCCTACTCCCCTCTCGGCTGGGGTGCGCTCACCGGCGCCTTCACCAGCAAAGACTCCTTCCCTGAGGGCGACTACCGGCGCAACCTGCAAAAGTTCCAGGATGAGTATATGGTGCACAACCTCAAGCTGATTGGGGAGGTCAAGAGCCTTGCTGAGCGGAAGAGTGTGGCGCCGGTCCAGATTGCATTGGCTTGGATTCTCACGCTAAGTGAGAGAGAGGATATGCCGACTATTATCCCAATTCCGGGCGGTTCTACGAAGGATAAAGTCACGCAGAACTTGAATGGAGTGCTGCGGCTTTCGGAGAGCGAGATGGCAGAGATTGAGGGAATTTTGAAGGAGAATGGCGTTGTTGGGAAGCGGTACTATTAGGTGTACTAGTATGGTTGTAAATGTCTGTATGAATACTCTTTTTATGTTAGCGGTGTAATTGACTAGCAATGTGCTTTGACACCAGGAGAAGTTGGCAATCAGATCAAGTGTAGAATGTCGACATGCAATCTCACAGCTCACTTGGAGAGGAGATTGTCTGTATTGCAGAATTCTTTTTTTTGTTCATCATGCAGGTGACTAGCTTGTGAAATAAGTCGCACTCACCATTAGTTAGCCATAGCTCATTCTCAGCGTAGGGTGCATAGTCTCATCCCCATAATTATGTGGGAGAGTTGTTGTGGGAAAGGAGTTTGTGCGAGTTTTACCAGTCTCGTCACGTGCCGATATCCTCGACTCGGATAGAGTAACCAACTCTAACCTCACTCCTTCACTTTTTACCTGTGCTCCACATTCAATCCTTCATTTGTCGCGTTTTCACTTCATCACCATTGCAATGGACTCCCCCGGCTCCCCCCTCTCGTCCATCGCCTCGGACGATATCTCAGACCGCGAAGATGCAATCCCATCCAGCGTCAACACCAACATGCCTCCCTCCAAACGCCGTCGCACCGGCATAGCTCCTCAAGACGGCAACACAACCCCCATCTCAACAACCTACCAAGACCAAGAAGACCTGCAACCACCCGCTTCGCCCTCGACCTCCATCTCCTCTGACACGTCCGGCGAGATCCCCAACTCGCCCACCGCGCTCTCGCTGCTGGGGAACAGCCAAGAGGAGGATTACAGCGGACAGGGCAGTGACCAGGTGACGGTGTGTCGGTGGGAAGGGTGCGACTCGGGGGATTTGGGGAATATGGATGATCTGGTGGGGCACATTCACAATGAACATATTGGGTCGAGGCAGAAGAAGTATTCGTGCGAATGGGTGGATTGTAATCGGAAGGGGCAGACGCATGCTAGTGGGTATGCATTAAGGGCTCATATGCGGAGTCATACGAGAGAGAAGCCGTTTTACTGTTCTTTGCCAGGTATGCTTACCATAGACCTACTTGTCTGCGTACCTGTGTTGCTAACTGTCACAGAATGTGATCGCAGCTTTACCCGCTCAGACGCCCTGACGAAACACATGCGAACCGTCCACGAAGCCGAAGCGCTACGCCCTCTCGAGGCTCTCAAAGGCACTACCTCTCTTCCTGTCATCGGTGGTCCCACCGCAACCCCAGCTAGCAAGCTTCAACGCATCAAGCTCAAACTCACCCAACCACCGCGCGACGACGCCAGCGAAAGCACAGCCGAAGAACACCCACCCGCAGTCTCAACCATCGATGACGACCTAGGCGAAATTGATATCGACCTCCCCGAATATGGCCCCGAAATCGGCTTCGACGAGCACGAACTCTCCCTCCCCCCGCGGGACCTCTACCGTCTCCTGCGTCGCCAGATCCACTGGGCAGAAAAAGAAGGCGAGAACCTGCGCGCAGAATGGGAGCGCACAATTCCGAAGCGCAAGCAATCCTGGTTAGAGAAGGAGGGTGTCTTTGACGATGTGATTGATGCAGAATTGCGCTGGTTCGGGACAATTGTCGGTGTGCATGAGAGAGAGGGCACAAGTAATGATGTGACGAATGAGCTATTTCCGACACCGCCGAGGGAAGCTGAGCGTGCACTGAAGAGGTATAGGCTCGAGAAAGGGTTGATGCCCGAGGAGGAAGCAAGGCAATTGAAAGAGACGGATTACTTTTATCAAGCCGGGCAAAAGTTCCCTGTGGACTATTAGGTCTTCTTTTCCTTTCTATTATTTGGGCGGTCTGTTCCATATGGGAACTACAATGGCGTTTTTATTGGAAGCATCTTATTATTCTCTATGCTTCTTTCGGGCTTTGCGGAATACTTCTCTACTAATACAATTTTCTGGCTACCGGAGTATATGTGATTCCCTGCTACTGTCGCGCAAACATTTTGTACAACCATTACATCTTGCATGATTTGCCTGCTCGGCTCCCTGCAGTTTGTTTCCTATTATTCTTCCTCTCGTCTTACATTCTGCGCGTCATCTCAAGGTACATAGATAATGAGCTCTTTGTTACATCCACTTCTTTTCTATCCTTTAGACTAGCAGAAATAAGCTAAAGATCTGGCAAAAATGATTGACTATGTTCAATATGTTTGTCTTTCAGCCCCTACTTGAATCAATCTATCAGGACTAACTCGTCCAGAAACTCCAAATCCGCTACGAAAACTACGACTCCTACGAGAAATACGATCAAGACATCCAAGACATGTACAATCCCCCCATCACTCAAAACCAATCATTTCTAATATGGTTAGACTCGAAACTAAATACGGCAAACTAGGCGCTACGCATATCCAGCAGTGCTATGTGAGTCCGAGCATCCGTTTGCTCCTGGTTACTAGGTACGTCTGCCTATATTATCTATAATGGGCCAGGAGGGAGCTGACGAGGCTAGCTTCGAGGCACCGGATGGTATATTGAGTGACTTGAAGAGCGTGAAGCTGGGAGAGGGTATTGCTACTGATATTCAGTTGGAGGAATATAGGAGGCGTTGACTTGGGGGTATCTTTACATGGATCCACACTTCTCCGGATAAAGCGATATCAAATAGAAGAAACTTGACGCCATTAAATAAAAGCTATATATCTGGCATAGCTAGAGGTTGTATACTTCCTATGCTGTTCTCGGAATTTACTCGTACAATTAATACGAGATGTGCATACCTGTCATGACTGCTTATGCCTAGTTTCACAAGTACCCAATGATTAAGGGATGACATTTCTTTTTGCATGATTTGTAGCGTCTCAATGCGGCTGTGTCAGATGAATTCAATATCGAATCCTGAATGTTAGGTAGAAAGATGAGACGTCAGGACAAACTCGAATCCAGAACGAGCTATACACGCAAGCAAAATGACACTCTACTATGTGTGTTTTTCCGTTCATTCTCTAATTGAGGAAAGTCTAATCGATTCTTTGCTTCTAGAAACTTACGGTTCGATTCCTCAATGAAGAATTTTGTAACATGTACAGTCGTGATATTTACCACGTGTACTCCCCTTTCTCTGCTACTTATAGCCTTATGCTAACCCTAGATAAATAGACTAGAAACCAAATTCACTCAATTAGGCGTTACAGAGATTGATCCAGGAAATTCAGATCCGTATTCCCATTTAATCTTCACTGCGACATATGTTTATGTTTTCTCAGAGTCAGCTGGCGCATCTTTTTTGGTTAGTTACGCTAATAGGAACTAGCATCGGCGCGCCACCCAACGTCTTCTTCAGCGATTTGCGACATGTACGGTTGGGAGATGGGATCAGAACTATAGTCCAACCGCTGTCCTAGTTCTCTAAATTGTCTGCATGAGCCAACTGGAGTTAGATGCATGGGTATCAGGCCGAGAGAGGCTGATGCATGAGTGACATGCATGCCGTCGATGTAGGGTTGGGTCTTCAGTTTGTCCGGGATTCAAACGGAGACTAGGGTCTGGCGTTAATTTTATCGGCGATATCCTATTTTTTATGCTATTGTTTCGGGCTTTCCGGAATATTTCACTAGTATTCCCTGCTGCTGGTACAGATTTATGCATCTATTCTGCAAACTCATCACATGTTTTGCGTAATACTACATTGCTTTTGTCTATAGGCTGTTCACTGCAGATGTTTGTTTCATGCACTTGTCTGCTTACGTCGACGTCACCTTTTAAGTATAAAGTTAGATGGTATCTATTCCATAAGATACAACGATTCTTCTGTTTCTCTCCAATTAACCCGGAAGAAAACAACAATCATCCTGCGCAGGATGCCCGAATATGTTCGTCCACCCCTTGGATATGGGGTCTAGCAAAACTAATTCAACTTAGAAACTCATGATCCGTTACGACAACTACGTCGTCTACGATAACTATGATAGCCGCTTGCAGAAAATGTACTACTCCCTGATCTCTGCACATTATGATTCGACTAATATGCTGTTAACCTATAGAATTGAAACCAAGTTCGGCGTGTTAGGCGCTACCAATATCCAGCCGTGCTTCATGAATCCAAGCCTTCCTCTACTTCTAATTACTAGGTATATTTATGTTCAGCTCTTTCTTCTCCCTTTGTATAAGGATCTGACAAATACTGTTCTAGTTTCCACGCGCCGGCGAGCATTCCGTTGAGTGAACTGAAGAATGTAGTGCTGGAGGAAGGTATTGCGATTGATGTTCAGCCGGTGGAGGAGTATAATAGGCTCTCACTTGGTTGATATCTTAGCTTATACACTAGTACGTGAACATAAGCTCAACTACAGAATAGAAAGAATCTCACTCCATCAACTACATTGAAGGTTGCAAGTATAGAGGCACTTGGTTTGGAGTAGTTTATTCGCCAGTATATCCTATTCCAGACTCTGCAGAATTATCTCCCCGGCTACCCTGTTCCTCTCACCGTCAGTAAAATTGCTTACTGCATTCTGTAAGATCATCACATTCTTGTGTGATTAATGTTACATCCTTCATACCCAATTTCTTATCAGGCTCGTCTCACCGCAGTTGTTTGCTCCCTCGGCTTACAGGTCAACGTCATTCTAGGGTATAAAGAATAATAGATCTAAACTGAGTTTACAACGTAATCACCATTCCATTCTCTACTCTCTCGGCCATCAGAAAGAAGGGTTCTACTGCGCAAGGTGCCCGACTATATTAAATACGCTCATATATTCTCCAGCATTTCCCCCTTCTTCTATACCTTCGGTTTAGCAAAACTACAAATGTACAGAAGAAAACTCCTAATCCGCTATGACAACTACGCCGCCTATGAAACATATGATAAAGATATCCAGGAAATATTAGTGGTCTATACTCCTTTCTCTCTAAGCACACTGTACCTTACAGCTACATGTTTCCAGGCTTGAAACGGAATGTGGCGAACTAGATGTCACGGATATCCAACCATCTTACGCAACCCCAAGTCTTCCTCTGCTCTTAATTAGCAGGTACACAGTTGATCTCCTATAAGGATGAACGAATCGACTAGCACACAAACTAGCTCTGAGGCGCCGGGAGACGCCCCATTGGATGAGCTGAGGGATGTAATTCTGGGGGAGATTATCATGACTGATATCCAGCCGATAGACGAACACAGACAGTATAGATACAGTTGAGGTCAAGGTCTACTCCACAGAGCACTATAGAAGCACAAATCCATTGATCTTTTGACTCATTGCCGAATAAGGGCAAGTACAGCTCTAGCGTTTTATCTATGTAGTACCAATCTATCTCACTCTGGTGCTGTGCATGTTTGTAAGTAATCCTTTGTCTGCTTTTTCTTGAGGTATCCAATCAAACAGACTAGGGTGATCCTTTCCGCATGCTGCCTACATGGCCGTCGCTGCAGGTTCCCCGTCAGCTGAAGGTCAGTCCTGAATTGAATATTGAATATATAAAAACGGGATTTCTCGTCTTAGTCTAAGATTTCAAGAGCAAATAGGCAAACTCAGAATTACACGCAAAAATGGTCTTTTCATATGTACGCCCAGTAAGCGCACACTTGCAGTCAAGTCAAGCTCAACTAACTCTGCGATTCATTACAGAATCTCACAGTCATATATTCCTGCGATAGAGCTTATGATATATACGAACCTATTATTTACCAATTGTATACCCTCCCCCATTCCTGTCTGTCTGCTATACTATACTCATATAGAATGCACCCAGACTAGAAACCCAGTTCGGCATGTTAGGCGTTACGGACATCCAGCCGAAGGTCACAGACGCATCGTCCCATCTTATCTTTACCACCATGTATGTCACCATCACTATCTCATTTGCCCGATCGAATACTAATAAGGCCAGCTTCTGCGCACCGGAAAACATCTTCCTAAGTGAATTGCAAGATGTATGGTTGGGAGAGGGTATCCATACTATAGTCGAGCTACTATACTAACTATGTACGGATTGATTGATCACCAGGCGAATAAGTCAGATGCATGCATGCATACATACATTAGACTAGGGTTATCTTGTTTGTTTGTTCGGAGTACTCGTACTTTGTCACACGGGAACTAGGGTCTGGCGTTTGATTGGAGGCATCGAATCTTGAATTTGTTCTTTCGGATTTCGCGGGTTGCTTCGCTGCCAATGCATTTATTTTCGCGCAAATATTGCCATCACATACCCTGCTACGTGGCCCTCGCCGTTTTCTTTCCCTCCCAGTCAGCTTATATTTCAATTTCATCTTATCTTAGGGTATAGATATAGAGAAGTAGCGTGGAGATTTCAGCTAAATCGTATCTACTATGGAAGGACCGGACGATGCCTCGCTGGAGAAACTGAAGATTGTCAAGTTGGCGGTATTGCACTTGATGTATAGCCGAACTGGGAATGAGATACCGTAGTGGAATCGAATTCATACTGGAACATAAAACACATCAGATACCAATCAAACTCCAAGACGAATCCCTGATGAATATAAGATACACGAAGCAAAGATAACCAACCCAAACATAGTACATTGGACCCTGTGTTCCAACTATGCGGGTATGTAAATAAAACAATATCTGCGTCAGGAAGTCAGGGACCGAGACTCGATGAATATATAACACAAAATCTGAGAGTATAGTTGAACAACGCCACCACGCCATGCAAGTAGATCTTTCATATAAAAAAATGATGAAAAAGCACCTCTGCGCTTTCTGCGCTTCGTCGAATCGTCCCCGTACGCCGGATGCCATGCTGTCCCAATCAATGCATATGTACCTCGAAACAGACAAGCAAAATGAAAGAAACGCATGATCAACAAGTGGCCTTGCCAGGTCCATCTATATATAGACTGGATGGGCCTGGTAGGAAGAAACGAAAGAGTCATGCAACCCCAACGCTGCAGACAAAAAAGGGATATGGCGCAACAGAAAACGCTGGATAGCACCACCAGAAAGCGATTGCACAAAATCGCAAGAAAATCACACACATATAAAAAGATAACAAAATAAGAGATCATGTCCGTACAATGATAAAACATGCCGAAATATGCTCGTGCTCATCTAATTTCCGTTGGACACGGGTTTGACTGCATGCGCATGCAGTTTCTGGTACATTTCGCGCAACTTGGCCCCCCCTGCATCCTTGTTTGGCCAGTAGTTGACTGAAACATAATCCCTATCATATAGTGAGTAACTATGATCCTATTTTGTTCCGCCAGGACAACTTACCATAACCGTACTTCCAGGGAATGTAGCGACTTTTCACCATGTAGAGTTTTCCGGATAAAGTCACCAATTAAGCCGAGAAGACGCCGTAACTCCGAAGCCCGTTCTAATTTGTTCGCAAAGTTCTCTTTTGTAACCGCAGACACCTTCTTGAGATCTTCCCGGATGGGCTTGAAGAACAACCGAGACATATCCTCTTTTCCAGAGCTACCATTCTCGCCGCTCTTGCGTCGACGCACCTCTTCGCTTGAGGCATCCGAGACCCGACGAGACCGATCATTATGATGTACAGATCTGGCACGAGAATCAGGAGTATGATGTCTATCCATGCTGTCGCGATGGGTATGAGACCGGTTTCTCGACCGATCTGCCTCCCTTAGGCCCTTGCGAGACATCGAAGGAGCCGGTGATGCCGATACACTGGCACTGGCCGGGGCGCGAGAATTCTTCCGGTTGTTGCGGTGATGGTTTTCAACGGCCCTTCTGGCGCTGACACTGGAGCCATTGGTAACCTTGTCTCGCAACACAGACAATAGATAATCCGCACGACGAACGAGGTGCACCGCACCAGGTGATTTGGTCGACTTATCTTCGGTAGTAAGCCGCTCAGTCTTTCGCTCCACCCGGTGCTCTTCGAGAAAAAACTTGTCGCCGAGTCCTAAATCAGTGTCATCTCGAATCTGAGTCCATGCACCATACCCGTGACGAGAAATGCCAATGCAGAGCATACCGTCCTCCCGTGCACCCCAGCTGCAGGTGTAATCTGGAGCTTTGGTAGCTTCCGGGACACGGAAGTTCCTGAAATCCGACAGGGCCGCCGCATCCCTCAAGATGCGCATCTCAGCAGGTCGCTCGACAATGGTGTATGCATTGAGTCGCTTCACCCCGTGGAGATCGAAGAGAACTGCCTTCTTTTCTTTCTTCGTTGGCACCTTGCCTGCCCTTTCCAGTGCGTCTAATTTTTCCATGTCTTCTCGCACCAGATCAGTAGCTTTGTCGGTAATTTCACGAAGCGAGGCTTTGACGGTCTCTCTGTCACGGTCCAACAGGCGAGCCTCCCGGATGATATCTTCTTCGCGGTCCTCAATGTCACCGTAGCGTAAGAATGCCCGCATAAGATGGCGGTATTCCTTTTCAATAAGCGGTCGCTTCGGATCCCTGGATTTGTTATTGTCGGACTCGTTCCCATCATCCATGCTAACCTGTGCTCTAGCTTGCCGTTTTGCTTTACGCTCTTCGCGGGTATCTCCCTCTTCCGCGGGTTGATTGCGCTTGCGTGGTCGATTCTGCTCAATGACATCCTCTAAATACCGTTCATCGGCCTTCTTCTTTTCGTCGGCCTTGATCCCTTCGAGTTGTTCTTTGGGGATAATGTCGTCCCAGGTGAGGTCGTCCACCTTGATATCGACATAGTTGAACGCCTTGAGGAACTCCTCACCACCATCTGCTTGGATCTCTTCGGCTTGCTCTGTTTGGTGCAATTCAGCATTGGCGAGAACGGAGTCGATGTCGAGCTGCTCCAGCTTCTCCTGGTTGCCAGTTTGCTCAAACATTCTCTGGCCGCGGCGCTTGAGAATACGAGAAATATCATCTGTCGAGTTTGGTTCGCCAACGATGCCTCCACGAGCCATCTTAGTCTGGATTTCAGACGCTTCCTTGTCAGTGACACCACGTTGGATAGTAATCCATTCGAGAAGGAGCTTGTTGCGAGCTCTTTCGATAACTTCTTCCTCGACGGTGTCCTTGGACACTAGACGGTACACGCTCACAGGTTTTGTCTGTCCGATCCGATGGGCTCGCGCCATGGCTTGCAAATCCGCCTGTGGGTTCCAATCTGAGTCAAATAGAACGACCGTGTCCGCCGTCATCAGGTTGATACCAAGTCCACCTGCTCTCGTGGAGAGAATAAACGCAAAGTCACTGCTGCCGGGCGCGTTGTAATGTTCAATTGCCAGACGACGCGAAGCAGCAGCGATAGTTCCGTCGAGACGTTGATAGGTGTAGCCACGGTAATCCATGTAGTCCCCCAGGAGATCCAGCATCTTTACCATCTGACTGAAGATCAGGACACGATGGCCGTCACGTTTCAGCTTGGCTAGAAGCTGGTCAAGCAACATCATCTTTCCACTGCTGGTGATCATCGCACGCAGTATATCCTCCCTGCGTATGCACCCGTCTAGAATCTTATTCTCGGCAGTAGGAAACATGAAAGGGTGGTTGCTTGCTTTCTTAAGTTCCATCATGATGTTCAGAAGAGATTGTTTCTGCCCTTTGGCCCCGTCGTTCAAAGCCGCATAGTTCTTGGTCAGAATATTCTTGTAATACTCCAACTGTACATCCGAAAGCTCGACACGAATGATCTTCTCGGTCTTTGGAGGAAGATCAGACTCGACCTTAGACTTGGTCCGTCGTAACATAAAAGGCTGGATAGACTCAGTCAGCTCTGCAAGCTTGTGGGACGCAGCATCGGCATTCAAATCCATGTCTTCATCAACCTGGATCACACCTGGATTTAAGAAGTCCAGGAGGGCGGAGAGCTCAGCAAGGTTGTTCTGTATAGGTGTGCCAGTGATGAGGAGACGGGCCGGTGATCTGAATTCGAGCAACTTAATGTAAAGCTGAGAATCACGGTTTTTCAGACGATGGGCTTCATCGACAGCCATGAATTGCCACTTGAATTGGCTGAGGAACGCGGAATCTTGGAGGACATATTCATAGGTAGTGAGCAATACATTGAACTTGGGGCGCTTAGGATTGCCGTCCAGCATGAGTTCATGCTCTTTGAGGACGTTCCGAGCAGCTTCGTTGCCGTTATAGACGACGTAGTTCAAGTCCGGTGTCCAGTGATCGAACGTTTCGGCCCACGATGGCATAGTCGATAGCGGGACGACGACGACGAAGGGCCCCTGCTGGCGCCTTATATGGCGCAACCAATTGATGAAGGCCACGGTCTGTACTGTTTTTCCCAGACCCATCTCGTCTGCGAGGACGACATTGCGATTCCTGGTCCAGTTGTATGCCATAAAGTTTACTCCCTTCTCTTGGAACTCTTTCAACTCTCCGTTTTGCAGGAAGCTCGGAGTGCCCTTCATCGTCTCAAACTTTTTACGCGTCGCGGGGTTGGTCTCGGACTTGTCAGAGATGGGAGGGTGGGATGAGCGGTCGAGGAAGCGATCGACTTCCCGTTGGGCAATCTGACTGACGAGCTCTTCACTCTCCCAAGTGCAGGAATCATAAAAGAGACGCTTCCACTTGACGAGATACTCGGGGCCCTCCTCTTCATCACGCATACCAATAACGCGTTCAACTACTTTGTAGTCCTCAATTGCTTCTACGTCTCTCTCGCGATCCAGGTTCCATTTTTCACGATCCTCCGGTGGCACGTCATCGTCGATATGAAGGCGGATATCCTCGGACAGGATTTTGCGAATGTAGTTGTCAAGGCGACGGGTGCTACGGCAATTGGCGAGGGTCTCAGACACCTCCCACGTAGCATGATAATGTGACTTCCCTTGCCACTTGATATAGAATTCAAAGTGGTGACGATCCAAGTCAGTGTTCTTGGGATCGACACCTTCCTTCAAGCGATGATTGAGGACAACATCCACCGCAGGACGGTTGTCTTCTTCCACCGTATCATTCGCCCAGTAGTTCTCCAACACATCTTCAGGGTCATCTTCAAACATCGACTCGTCATCGTCCTCACGATAGTTTGAGACCCTGGATGCGTTTCTGGTGGAGAAACGAACCTCGCCGTGAGGGGGCTCATTGCTCGACACGGCTTGTAGCAGACGTCGTCGCTTTGCCTTGCTGGCACGAGCTCGAGGTCCTCCGTACTCATCACTGTCCGAATCTTCAGTTTCATCATTGTCCTCCTCTTCTTCTGAGAACGGCGACTGAGTGGCGGAGTGAGAGGGACGTTTCGAGTTTTGCCGGGGTGCAACCTGGCGTCGACGTTGTGTACGCGGCGCGACTGCATCTGAGTCCGAATCCGAGTCAACTATTTGAAGCGTTTTGCGAGCACGACCACTTCTCCGAAGTCCATAGAGGTCAGGATTCTGCCTCATGAATTGGGTTTCATCCATTGAAGAGGATTTGCGCTTGGCACCCCTTCTCGCTTCTGAGGATGAAGAATTTTCATCATTGGAGGGGCTGCTCTCCTGGTGCCCGTTCTCGATTGTGAATTCTTCTTCATCCCCGTCCGCATCGGGGGAACCAGCTTCGTAGGACTCGGATGCGTCGCGAGGAGGATGGGAGGCATTGCTATCTGAATCATTGCCAGCGAACTCGTCCTGAGCACTGGCTGTATCGAAGACCGGAGAGGCCATGTCACCATTGGCAACCGCAGCCATGGTAGAAGACGGGAAAGTAGATGGGATCACCACGCTAGTAGCTATCGACGATGAAGAAATCAGCATTGAGACACCACGCGAGACCGGACGGAGATGCAAGAGGCAGTAGGGGGTAAATCAGACATACGCGACTCAGTTTTCAATTAAATGGAAACAAAAGACCCAAGAGGTCTAGCAGAAAATGAGGTATGATGTAGGATGATGGATTTTGATGACGAGTGCGATGAAAACGCGACAAGAGATAATGATGAGACAAGCAGTGAAAAATCAGATTCGAAGGCAGAATCAGACTCAGGAGATGAAATAACACGAGTCTTCAGCCTAAGAAATATTCATCAACGTCCTCAGCAACGTGAATATACAAGTTCTTGAGCTTTTAGCGGTGGGTCGATAGACGTGGAGAAGTAACCCCAGCCGGGCACGCCTCTTTGCAACACGTATAAAAAGGCTAAGAAATGACAGAAATATACTCACGATCCATAGCTTGGCGACCCCAGATTTGGGGAAATGCAAAAGATCAATGAGGAAAGGAACGAATGCGGGTTGGTGGGTGGTTGACTGGGGCGTCGAAGTGGTGGGGGAAGATGAACGGACAAGAAGGGAGAGAAAGAGTGAGAGAATCTGAGTTGGTCGTCGGCGGCTGTGTTGGTGCCTGAGGCCTATTAAATCAGGCATTAAGGCCATGTGTGTGTCACGTGCATCACGTGGTGGCACAAGCGAGTCCCAATTTGGATTAGCATTGCCTATTCATCACGTGAGTGTAGGATCAATATCCGGACCGGTACATAGCCTGACAGCCAATTAGTGGTCTCACAAATAATGTGGTTGTTTATGCCTCAGGCACTTTGAAATTAGACGCCCACGAACAATAATAACGAGAATAAGAGAGGCCAGCAAAAAAAAGTTGTCATCAACTGCCCTCTCAAATTTCTCTCTCTCTCATTCTGACTCTTTTGCCTCATTGCAGTTGTTGGACAATACCTATATATTTGTGTGCTGTTTTACTACGGTCGAGGTCATTCATCGGCCATTTAGCTGGGTTCGCTTTTTTTGTGGATTTTTTTTCTCTTTTTTTACAGCCCACTTTCTCCCCTCACATTATACACCACAACAACCCCAACGTGTATAGTTGAGATCGCGCGATATCAGACACCATGTCTGAAAAGTTGACCCGGTATGGCATTCATCTTATATATATGGATTAGATGGAAGAAACTGACTGGTGTTCTGTCGCTCAGTATTGCTATTGTCAACAGTGACAAGGTTCGCAACCCTTTCCCCCTTCCCTACAACGATGGATTAAGATGGTTGCTAAAAGGAGGTTTTGTCTCATTTAGTGCAAACCGAAGGTACGATTACTGAGCCTAAGTTGTTGAAATACGTGGCAGTGATACTCATTTTGCAGAAATGTCGCCAGGAGTGCAAGAAGTCCTGCCCCGTCGTCCGTACCGGAAAGCTCTGTATTGAAGTGAGCCCCGAATCCAAGATCGCCTTCATTTCCGAACGCCTTTGCATTGGCTGCGGTATCTGTCCCAAGAAATGTCCGTTCGGCGCTATCCATATCATCAACTTGCCTACCAACTTGGAGACCCAGGTTACCCACCGCTACTCGGCCAACAGTTTCAAGCTCCATCGTCTTCCCATGCCCCGTCCCGGTCAGGTTCTCGGTCTCGTTGGAACCAACGGTATCGGAAAAAGTACGGCGTTAAAGATTCTGAGTGGAAAGCTGAAGCCCAACTTGGGACGCTATGAGAACCCTCCGGACTGGGAAGAGATCTTGAAGTACTTCCGTGGTTCTGAGCTGCAGAGTACGTGTTATTTGCTCACATTTGATGGATCAGGACTGTTGCTAATGAAACGCAGACTATTTTACCAAGGTGCTCGAGGACAATCTGAAGGCTGTCGTGAAGCCTCAGTATGTCGACCAGATTCCGAGAGCTGTCAGGGGCCCGGTCAAGGGGGTCAAGGACCTGATCAAAGCTCGAACCCAGATGGACAACTTGGAGCACATTATGGACGTCCTTGGTAATGGTTTTCCTTGCTATTCCGCGGATGGTACAGTCGCTAACATTCACATCTTTTGAATAGAGCTTCACCAGGTTGCTAGCCGTGACATTGACCAGCTCTCTGGAGGAGAACTGCAACGTTTCGCCATTGGTATGGTCTGTGTCCAGAAGGCCGATGTGTAAGACAACCCTTTCACATATCTACTCTGGACGGTCCTAACAATGCTCCAGTTACATGTTTGACGAACCCTCGTCTTACCTCGATGTTAAGCAACGTTTGGCCGCTGCCCGCTCGATCCGTGAATTGCTCCGTCCCGATGACTATGTTATCGTTGTCGAGCACGACTTGTCCGTGCTAGACTATCTCTCCGACTTCATTTGTGTGCTTTACGGAAAGCCCGCGCTTTATGGTGTTGTCACCCTCCCTGCTTCCGTCCGTGAGGGTATCAACATCTTCTTGGATGGTCACATTCCCACCGAGAACTTGCGATTCCGTGAGGATTCCCTCTCTTTCCGTCTCACCGAGGCTGGTGATGATTTCATGGCCGACAGGGGACGTGCATTCACTTACCCCAGCATGACCAAGACCCTGGGTAACTTTAAGCTGCGCATTGATGGCGGTCAGTTTACCGACTCTGAGATTGTTGTCATGATGGGTGAGAACGGAACTGGCAAGACTACTTTCTGTAAGATGCTTGCTGGTGCTGAGAAGCCGGACGGCGATGCTACGATTCCCCGCATGCACATCAGTATGAAGCCCCAGAAGATCACTCCCAAGTTCCAGGGTACCGTGCGTCAGCTTTTCTTCAAGAAAATCAAGGCTTCTTTCTTGTCCCCTCAGTTCCAGACCGATGTCTACAAGCCCCTTAGAATCGACGATTTCATCGACCAGGAAGTCCAGAACCTGTCTGGTGGTGAACTTCAGCGTGTTGCCATTGTCTTGGCACTTGGTATGCCGGCCGATATCTACCTGATTGACGAGCCTAGTGCGTATCTAGACTCCGAGCAGCGTATCATTGCCTCTCGAGTCATCAAACGTTTCATCATGCACGCCAAGAAGACTGCCTTCATTGTCGAGCACGACTTTATCATGGCCACCTACCTTGCTGACCGTGTCATTGTCTTCGACGGCAAACCATCCGTTGACGCTCACGCCAACTCTCCCGAGTCCTTGGTCACTGGCTGCAACAGCTTCCTGCGCAGCTTGGATGTCACCTTCCGTCGTGACCCCAACAGTTACCGTCCCCGTATCAACAAGTACCAGTCCCAGATGGACCAGGAGCAAAAGTTGAACGGTAACTACGTAAGTAGTCTTCTTGCACTCAAAAAGATATTCTATCATAGTTCAAAGACTGACCATTTGATTTATAGTACTTCTTGGAAGAAGAGAGCTGAAAAGGGCATCCCTGGCAAGCATAACCGCGACCACCACCGGCGTGATGGACGCGACACCCACCAGCGACAAGACCGACGTCGTGGTAGACGAAAGAACCTAGTCAATTGTTCCGGCTTTTTCAAGACTTCTGCTGCTCAGAGCAGACGGCGTCGATGTGGTGTGCGCCATTTTGACGGTGGTGAGGCTTGCGCGACGGAGGATGATGGTGATGACGATGACGATGACGATTCTGCGTAGGAGTGGATTGTCTGTCCTCCCTAATTTCCTCGCAGGTTACTGTCAAACAGTCATCTCGATATCGCCCATCCCATCCGACGCCAGCATGTCATTGAGTATTTCAATTTACTTTCTCGGGGAACTCCAGGATAGGAGTTTCCTTAGGGCTTTGTGTTTGTGGGCACCGGAAAATGTTAATTTATGGATTGGGCATTGATCATCGGAGTTTCTTTGGTTTCGCAAAAGCTCAGATGATGTTATGATTTCTTTTAGATGTCTACTAGTGAGGATATAACTAGGAGAGGAAGAGGTCAAACTCAGACAGGTGACCGGCTGCCTTTCGTTTATCCTATTTGAATTTGAGTCGATAATTGCTATTTATTACGTTCCAAGTAACCGGCCATGCATCTATCGTTGATTAATCTTAATACAGTGCAATCTCCGGTGTCAACGTCCCTGAAAGGTACAATTATCATGTGCCCATGTGGCCATTCATATCGTTTCTCTTTCTCCCTCCCCCTTTTTTTTCCCAACTCTCGCTTATTCCTCAAGCGAACATCTTATACTTATTTCTTAAACTGTACATATCAGATCGAACCGAAACGAATCCAAAACTCAATGTTGCTTGACGATAGCACCTGCTATGCGGAAGACGACGAGACCATTTGACAAGACAAAGCCCCGGATTCCTTATGTCAAAAGATGCCAGCTTACTGTCCGGCAACATGTTCCTCCTCCAATACAGCTAGAAACTTTCAAGGGCTGCACCTTTGATAGCCATGAGGAGCGTGGCAAAATGTAGGAATTGCATCCTATTGAATAAGCCTTTAATATCCTCCATTACAAGGGCCATATGCTCATCCAGTCTTGAACTGCAGATTCATGACTCAATGCAAATCGGTAACCGTTAGCATGCTCAACTGGTTGTGATTGAAGTTCTCACGGAAGATTCTTTAATTGAGAACCTTTCACAGGGCCAGCAGGTGGTGGCTAAGCTGTATATTTTTATCTATATGGATGATGATGGATTCTACACCAATCCATTCCTGGTTGCTGATAAAGAGTATACCAATGAAACAGCAGCTTATCAGGCCCTTTCGGGCCTCCAAGGCTCTAAGATTCCTCTGTACTATAGGACTTATTCCCTTGACATCCCTGTTCCTGGGCCGAAGGAAGACAAGCGCAGTGTCCGGCTCATTCTGATTGATTTTATACCGGAGCCGTTCATGCTAGAAGCTGAACCCTGTGGCTTTTCTCAAGAGGCTCGTCAAAAGATTATGAAGTCTAGTTAAATTCGACACATGGGTCTACACATGAGACATGTCCTTTTGTGATTTACATCCAAGAAATATCATGTTGACTGATCGTGGAACTGTCTTTATTGATCTCGGGGATATGTTTCGATAACTCTGATATTCCGGAGATAGTGACCAAGTCATACCAGGCATGTATATCTCACCCCTTCTGTGGTGGCGTGAGGCACAAGACAGAACCTATAGATTCGAAAACTGGATTGAGTGGGACTGGCAACGCTGGCTTGAAGCAAAATTTGGGTATACGGCAGCAACAATCAAGCCAGAGACGCACGAGAGATTTCTTCTGTCTTCCCTAGCCAAGTGTTCCAATAGCCTTCCGTCTCTGTTTTGATGTACTGTCTGTTTATATATTGAATACTTATTCGTTTCCTGATCACACTTCAAAGCATAGACGGGTTTGGATTCAGGTTTAGATGACTATCAATGAAAGATATATTCTATGATGGTTAGGAGAAGTGCTTTGTTTTGCTCTTGTCCTTCATTTATCGCATTTCATTCTGTTACTTTTTGATATTGATATTCCTACGTATATATACTCAGTTATCAAGGATGCGTCAACATATCGATTCTGGGTCTCTTATTTAAATTGTAATAGCTTCTTCGTTCCTTGTAGACCAGTGTACGTTGCTAGGGACCTGATGGGTGACTAGACCAGCAGAATGCTGTGACAACAACTTTCGCAAAACGAAGTGCAATCAAACTACTCTTCCTCCTCAATCTCCCCCTCCTCGCTTCCAGAATGAATAGCCTTGTCATCCACCTTCTTAGCATCCTCAACAGGGCCAGGTGCAGCTGCAGGTGCAGCACTACCGGCATTACTGGCAGGAGTCCGCTCCCTCCGGTCCCTATCCCTACGTGGCCCCCGACTACGTTCACGCTCACGACTAGGATCCCGCCGAAAACGCTTCACAGACCGACTTGCCATACTCTCTGAGTCGCTGTCGCGTCTGCGCCGCCGCTCGTTCGTGCTGGGCGTATCACCACCGTAGTCGAGTTCATCACGGCTGCCGCGCGGGTCACCGCGGGTGCGGTAGAGTCGCTCACGCTCTTCTTCACGGTCACGACGTTCACGCTCGTAGTGGCTAATGGGCCGGGCGCTGCGTTCGCGGTCCCAGTCGCGTTCGCGTTCGCGATCTCGTTCTTCACGATCACGTCCACGCTCGCGGTCCCGTTCGCGGTAGCGCTCCCTGTCACGGTCTCGTTCACGATCGCGATCTTCACGTTTGTCGCGGCTGGGTGAGAAACCACTGACTTTGCGGTAGGAGCGTTCACGGTCTGCTTGGGCTTTGCGGCGATCTGCTTCGTAGGCGTCTGGTTCGGGGGTGCGACTGACGCGGCTGGGGGCACCGCGTCTTTCGCCACGGTATCGATGGTCGCGGTCGTAGTCTCGACGGCCGCCGCGTTCACGATCTCGAGAACGGTCACGGTCCACATCCTCTTCCTTTTCTTTCAGGCGACGGATGACCTTGTCGAATGCGGCTTGGCGGAGTTCGTCGCTTTCAATTGCCTTGTATTCTTCGAGTCTTTCAACCCTAGATTGAACTTGGTCCCAGGTATCAGTGGCCCGGACAGGAGGATCCAGATGCTTGATCCGGGACCGCAGTGCGTCGACGGCCCGTCGTTGATGGCGGTCTGCAGCATGCTTTTCTTCCTCGTTTCGCCGGAGAGCCTTCTCCTGGACACGCTGGAAGATGAGTTGCAGAATGTCCGCGTCAATGTTTGCAGTCCGACGGTCGGAAAGCATGACGGAGTTGAATTCTTCGAAGGAGGTTTTGGGTGCGACTTCGAAGCGTTTATCCTGAAGTAGTGAGTCAGATAAAATGTCATACGAGCTTGGATAGGTTTACCCACATCAAGCACATCCAAAACATCGTTCCGCGGGCCACGTAGCGAACGCTCCTCTTCCTCCAAGACATCCCAGAAGAGCTCCAATGGAGAAGATCCTGCATTACCGAGCATTCCTATGTATCGAGGATCTTCTTGGATCAAGGGACGGACAGTCATCCATTTGCTACCGGCCTTTATTTTGCCCTGAGACCGCAGCTCCTTCAACAGCTCAATGTACTGTTCACGGGCATGGCGCTCCTTCCTTTGCTTCACAGCCTTGTTCTGCTGACGCGCATCATTGAATGCTCGTTCGAGAGCCTTAATATGGTTCTCAAAGGCCGTCAACATGTCAGACTTGCTTAGGGACTTGAACTTAGCATCACTTTGGACTGTCTCATTAGACTGGATGATGGACTGAGCCTCAGACCAGCGAGTGTAGGGCTCCAAATCCAGAGACTTCATGATATTCACCAGCTCATCCATGGCGGCCTTTCGCTTAAGGGCTTCCTGTTCAACGTGCACCTTTCTAAGCTCGGTAACGTACTCCTCAAAGAGCTGTCGCCTCTCATTATCATCGTTCGTAGACCGGAAAATAGTCTCACCCTCAATGATTGGTCGGATGGTCCTCCAACGACTATAGTATTTGATTTCAGGATGCCGTTTCAGCATGGTATTGAAATCTGCTCTGAGCTTAGCGAATCTTTCTTTCGCTCGGTCTTTTTCCTGCATGCGAACCTCGACCGCGTATTTCTCAAAGGCTGTTTTGCGGTCTCTTGGGTCTTTGAGGGCACGGTACTGCGGATCCTTGATGATAGCACGCATTGTCTGTTCCCAGGACCAATCGGGCTGGACATTATGACGTCTGAGCATTTTCATGAACGCTCCCTCCGCTTCATCGAACGAATTATATTCCGGTTCCACCTGCGCGCCTAACACAGGGGCAACTGCTGCCATTCCATTCGTATCCGGCGCACCATAGCCGCCCCGTCGGTCACCGAATCCTCGACCATAGTCGTCGCGCTCTCGCTGCTGTGGATAGGAAGGGAACGAATTGGCTCCGCCTGCGACAAACGTAGGGCCCCTACAGTCTTTCGGTTAGCATCACTATCGTCTCCTCCGAAATAGAATTGAAACTTACGCTGAGGGCGGAGGTTGAGACGCTTGAGCCTGCGCAAGAGCTTCTTTGTAAACATCCGGCATATCCCAAGTGCTTTGCTTGGTTTCCGAGTGGTACCAGTATTTTCGCCCGTTATCAAGAGTCTGTTCTTTCCATGGTTGATTCGCCAGCGCGCGCTGTAAAAAAAGCAAAAATTATCAACAATGCGCACTGAATACAAAGACAAACCAGCAAAAGTACAAACCTCAACGGGAGCCATCAGCTCAACAGGCTTCTGCCACTGCGTCGCTTGCGTCTGGACATTGTAGTAATAGACTCTCCCATCGGCCTTGTTGCGAGCCTCCTGCCATAAGGAGGCCGGCCCCGATGGGGCATTCATCGGGTTCATAATGCGCTGTCGCGATTAAATCCGGGAAATAAACACCGGTAGGTCGAACAGCAGCAAAAGTGAAGCTTGAAGCTGTTCGGAGAAACCGTTACTCTGCCAAGATCATTTGCATTGTTTGTATTGTTTGCACCGTTTTGTACATAACAACCGCCGCGGAACTGTATCAACAACCAACAACTACTGAACACTAGACCCTCATTCTTCCTCTCAAATAACAGCTAATATCTGGAGCTCAGTTTGCTCTGGATTACCTACGAATCAACTATTATACCTTTTTTCGCATTTATGTGGTAGGCACATTGCGCTCTTATCGCAATGCCGAGCCTCGAGGTTCCAGGGGAATTCCTACGACATGCCGTTTTAGACACGGTTGTGCCTAATGCTGATGATATTGATCTGGAAGCTGCATTGACGTCTGCCCTGGAGGCCGGTGCAGATGATCTGACGGATGTCCTATCATATATTCCCCAGCGTTCTGTTGTGTTCTTTGGTATGTACCGAATTGAAACCCCCAGACCGAACTCCGTCTCTTACTCATCTGCAGTAATATAGATGAATTCTGCAACGCTCGCGTCGTCCTGAGATTATCCAATTGCTCGGAAGAAAGCCTAAAACAACACTTGCAACATCTTGAAGTTCGGCTTGATACGTTTGCGATTGATCCTGCCGAATCTGTTGCGGATAACCCGACACCGACAAGAGACTTGATATTTTCGAGGGCCGTGAGCGGGAAGGATGAAGACCCTTTGGTGGTTTATAATGAGTTTGAGGGAGATAATGGACGTGGAAATCACGTATATGTGATTTGGGGTGTTCCAGCGTTTCTCAGTAAGGACAAATATCTTGGGTTTGAGTATATGACTTCCATGCTGATGGTATACAAGAGCGTCCTCGTATTCGCATCCAACACCCATCCCTCCTTTTCATCGCATCTGCTAGTCTGAACCCGACGGAGGGCCGACAGAGTGAATCCCGGGATGATGACTATCTCCCGTCTCTGGTTCCTGCGTCGACCAATATCCTACAGCCCTTGTCGACGGATAGGACCTTCCGCCGTACAGACCCATTCCTTCCTGCGTCGAGGCTCTTACGAGTCGTGCCGGCAACTTACAGCGAGGACCCGATTTATAATGTTCAACAACAATCTGGACATCCGATTCGCGTTGTCCCCGCGACTGGTGCGAGAATACGTTACTCGCGACTAAATTCGTACTCTGGTCGCCCCACTACAGTTGCAAGTCTCGATTTCGAAGTGACTCCATTTATAAACTGCGATGTCACGTTCAACAAGGCAGAGTTGAGCCTCTCTGATGGTACGATTGAAACATTGTCCGATGTCCAGGGACTCAAACCACCTATAACATGTCGTCCGAGAGATGATGTTACCCTGGTGTACAAACTAACTCCCGAGTACGGCCCTGATTCTAATCCCTCGACGACTGTAATGGTCAGCACCTTAGACATCTCTCTAGAAGCAGTAATTAACCTGGCGGAGAACTGTCAACCACGGATCGCCATGCGATGGAGAACAAACGTGGATTTCTCCATGGCGCTTAACCCGATGTTTGGTGGGCCCAGTCAAGCCTTGCAGCGAAACAACCGCCCAACGAGTCTCCCCATGACGCCGACCCAAAACAGTGGGAACCCTCCTTCCAACCGGAGCTCTTTCAGAGAACGTGCCTATTCCGTGACAGACGTGGGGGTGACCATTTCGTTCTCTGGTCCGGTTAGCGTAGAAGTTGGAAAGCCATTTTCTTGGGGAGTCTTTGTTGTCAACCGATCGACCATGCCTCGGAAATTCGCTATGGTGGCCATTCCACGAAGGAAACGGACAGACCTACGGGGACATGTTGCTCGACCATCGTCTTCGTCCATGTCGAATCGCAGCAAGGAGAACCAGGTGGCAGAAGCAGTGACGGATGACAACATCGTCCATGCGATGCAGAAAAGCGCATCTGGGCAGGAAGCTGAATTGGTTTGTTTAAGCACCGACGTCCGAGTTGGGTAAGTTTCCCGCCTCTCTCTTGTCGCTGTCGCGCATCGGTCTAACATTGATTCAGTCCACTTTTGCCCGGAACGTGTCATTCAACCGAATTGAAGCTGCTTCCGTTATCTGTCGGATCACTCTACTTGGAGGCTGTGCGACTGGTCGACGTCAACACAAACGAAACTACAGATATCAGAGACCTTCCGGACATTGTAGCCACTGATCGGAAGGGACCTTCATAGTGTTACTCTTGTTAACGGACTTGTCGATGTATAGCTTGCATGAGTCCATGATATCCAAGGAATAGTACATAATAAAGATTATCTTCGACGATTTTCGGTGCACCTAGGTCATACCTACTTATGTATACAACATTCACCAGTATTAGCAGCTCACTGCGTATCTATAGGTTGTGATGTTTCCCTGCGCAATGAATGCAGTCATAAATAACATTGAAGAATGTAAGCAACCCGAGCAACTAAATCAATCGATCTACTTATCCACCTTGCTGTCGCCATTATCATCAGTGTCCATCTGGCCCACGCTTTGGACTTCAACGCCAGTTGCTTCACTAACAGTTGACTTCCGGGTCAACGTGGAAGACAGCGTGGCGAGATGAGAAGCTTTCTCGAGGATATTGAGCAAGAGAACAATCTTCTTCTTGTCGACGTGCCAGCCTAGAGTGAACCACGAGATCTAGCTATGTTAGCATTAGCACGTTACTCATCCCATTGCAGTATCATCTTATTCGCGACCCATGATCAATACAGAGCAACTTCCAATTCTCGCCATTCGTCCAGATGCCGTATACAGGCGCATCCGGTTCATTGGCCCTCCTCCTGGCATTGTGGATAATTGCTAATAAATTGTGTGTTATGTCAGTTTCCGGTCAAGAAGTGTCATTGGGATCTTTTAGTACTTATACCTACCCATAACCATTTCCAATCAACTAGGGCTCAGTGAAGTATGTGGAATACCTCTTCGTTTCGACCACGACGGAATTTGTCTCTGCATCTGTGAGCTACCGTACCATATGGAGTAGTATTTCTTTTCAGTTCATACGGCCGGTCCGTTTCCATGCCCGTCTCTATTTTTGCATGCTGACGTGCGTCTCGCTTTAGAAACCGAAGCGAGTTGGGGCTCTGTTGAGAGCCCTTGGTGACGAAGAATCCTTCTAGTCTATCCTGCTTCATCTAATTATATTTTCTGCCGGCTACTATTAGAATAATAGCAAGGTCGACTCGAGGGCACAAAGAGGGTTCGTTTGTGGCGAGCCGTGTAGGCTTGAAGGACGCAGTCTGAATAATGTAACGCGATGTTCACTCACCATCAAATTTCTGATGAGCTTGACAAGGCTCATAGGTTTCCTAGAATAAAAAAAAAATGCGCCTTAAGCTCTTCTTCTTCATCAAGCCGTAGCTTGAGGACATTCAAAAATTTGTTCATCAATCTACTGCTGATTGGGACTTCTTGGAATATATAAATACTCAAGATTCATCGCTATTTGGTCAATTAACTTCAGACGAAGCAAAAAGCGGAAGGATGAAGGTTAGGTCGAGATAGAGGAAAAGGGTATCGGGATGAGTGAAAGAGATGGAAGGACAAATGGTTCATTTCCCCTAAGGCTAGACATTTTTCGGCCTCTTTTGGGAGTGAAAATAGAACTGCGGCTGAAGCCAATCCGTACACAAGTTAACGACGTTGGGGGGGGATGACACAGGAGGAAAAGAAAAACAACAACACGAGAGCAAATTTGATCATACTTGTACTACTCACCTATGTCTTATAATTTCAAGCATGTGAGGGCACAGAATTAAGCCCAAACAAAGAAACGATCCCACTCAATCAAGTAGACTTTCATTCATTGTCGGTTCTTGGCATGTCTGAGAAACCTCGAGCTGTCGAGCCCTTCCCATCGACGACAGCAACCACATTCAACAGAGCAGTGCGAGAGCTCAATATTTCCTAATGTCAGCTGTTGACTAACATACTTGGTCGGGGCTTGTGACAGCATCCACACCCACAACCACAGCACCCAAGACGGAGCCGGCAATTCTATCGCTCTTGCTCCCATCTTTCCTCAACTGGTATGCTTTGAAGCTCCAATTTCCACGGCTCATTGTCCAATCTTCTTTAACTAAGGGTTAGCATGTTGGATCTGGTCGTTGGCTGTTTCCAATGAACTCCAGTTATCTAGGTTCAGAATATTATCCCGTCCCTTCGGATTTTCCAAAGCATCCTTCTCGTCGATGAGACGTAGCCTGTGCTGGATGGTTTCATTCAACTCTTCTCTGCTGCGAAAACACGACTTTATTGAATCTATTTACTTTCCCTGCTCCTCTGCTGGAGTACATGCTTTGTTGGTAGTTCGTAGCGACTTAAGCAGCCTCCTGAATCCTCGATTTTGAAGAAAGTGTTCAATTTCAAATAGGGAATCTATTGACCATCACTTGAGATGTATAACAAGTAACACTGCGCCAATTGACAAAAAAACGTTCCTCGCTTCCCACATGGTTGAGGGTGTTGTTATCAAGTGCAGGTCAAGCACTATTCATAAGATGAAAAAGAGAGCAATGCTATCAACCACTCGTCATAATTGTCCGTAAATAGTCCATTCCCGTCCTACTAGTCCTATCCTCTACGTATCAACAGCTCTGTAGATGCCAAATAGTAGTAGTAGTTGCTATTTGACGTCGGATGTGTTTGTAGATGCCAATGTCACAGCATCAAGAAGAAGAAGGTAGGGTTGAGCATCAACTGATATCATGTGATCTATGTACTGTGATTGGCTGCTCTGGCGCCCGCTTATCGCGCGATCGGAATCCCCATGTGTCCTCCAGAGGGAGACTCGGATAACACTGTGATCTTCGATGGAAACTCCACACTTGACATTTTGTGACGTTTGTATAGTTACCGTGTGCCATTTATCTTTACTCTGGACGTTGAGGACGCTCAGCGCTTACTTGTTGCGACCGGCTGTTATTCTCTTAGTTCTCGCTGCCTTCTTTCCCCTTACCCTGTTCTTTGCGTCATACTGAGGCCTGGTCCACCGATTCTGCCTTGCCTCCCCCATTCTTTTGGCTTTGGAATCAGGTGTCGTTCTTCTGCGCTTCCTTTCTTTTATTTATTGCCCCTTTCCTTCGTTCTTCCAACATGCTCTCATTTGCGCGACGCCGGTTTTTGGATGGACTAGATAGGAGGTATATTTATGGTCGTGTGGTATGTATTAACTATGTTTCTCCACACCATGGCGATTTAGAACGACTCGGAATCCATAAACTCTTCTACTTCCTTCCACAGAACACTAGAAGTCAGTATACTGACTATGTACTCCTATCTTCTAACCTCCAGCCCTTACTTCACGCTATAATTTTTCTAATTGAGATGGTGATCGCCGCGCGGCTGGCAGCCAAATTCAACTCCTATTATGCGGAGAGGCCGGGTAAGATGACTGCTCGACTATAACACTTGGACACTCAACTAATATGATAACTCATTCAAGTGTTGACTACTATGGTCACCAACGCTGTAAGAATCCTTGCCGTTGAAATCAGACGAATTCGTCAATGAATACTGAATAATGTTCCTAGGTGCTTGGTGGAGTCGCAGACACCGTTGCACAGTTGATCTCGGGCTACAGATCCCAAGTACCAACTAGAGAAGAAACAGACAGCGATCTGATCTCGATCGAGATTCATGAGCTCGATAAGAGAAAGCCACCTGCTGTGGGAGAATTGGACTTTGCGAGCAATCGGCCACCACCATTTGACTTTGAGAGGCTTACCCGCTTCATGTCCTATGGTTTCTTCATGGCACCCATCCAGTTCCAGTGGTTTGGGCTTCTGTCGCGAACATTTCCACTCACAAAAAAAAACCCGACTATACCGGCTCTGAAACGGGTCGCGGCGGACCAGTTTCTATTTGCGCCGTTCGGTACGAATCCATTACACATGTGAATCTGCCATACTAAGCATTGCTAACTCCATCGTGCTAGGTCTGGTGTGTTTCTTCACTTATATGACTATTACGGAAGGTGGTGGTCGACGGGCCCTGGCTCGCAAATTTCAGGATGTATACATCCCGACTCTCAAAGCCAACTTTCTCATCTGGCCTGCAGTTCAGGTTCTAAACTTCCGGGTCGTACCTATCCAGTTCCAAATTGTAAGTTGACTCGAAATTCACAGGACTGTGTGCACATATCACTGACCCCTCGCAGCCCTTTGTATCCGTGATAGGTATTGCCTGGACCGCATACCTTTCTTTGACCAACTCTGCCGAGGAAGAGTAGAGAACTCCTATCTCGACGTTCACAGCAAACTTATTGATTAACGCTTACATTTATTCCTATGTTTGTATCTTTCGTTCGTTTTGTTTTTATTTTTTTTTATTTTTTTTTTTTTCTGTTGGTTTGTTTCTGCAGGTCTTTTATTTTTATCGAGGCACAGGCGTTATATATATTTCTGGTGTGTTCGGTTTGCTATAGTGTATCAAAAGGATTCTTCCATTTTCTCTTATTTCGTGTCGGTTATCTTTAGAGTCAAATTCATAAATTGACCTCTGATTTGGAGTTGGATGAATACTCAAAAAACCTGGAATTCAATGGGGTATCCTAGATGAACATTGTGGAAATGTGGTATAGTATAAAATTATTTGCTATTACCTCAACAGTTGGGTCGGTAGCTCAGTGGTAGAGCATCAGATTGCAATGTGCCAATAAGTAGCCAATTATCTGGTGGTCGCGAGTTCGATCCTCGCCCGGCCCTTTTTTGTCCCTTTATTTTATTTTATTTTTTTTTGGCTCTCCCACATTCCGGAACCTTTTCTTCTCATACAAGAAAATACGAAAATCCCACGGCTGTTGATAATTCCCTTACACCATGTGTTTATTTTATTCTCCCGAGGCTCGAGAACAACCCCGGACTATTCCGTCATGGATTGTAGGGACACTGATGTCAGTTCCGCATAAGCCCGATAGGCCTCCCACGCATTACAGAGCAGTGCCTAATACAGTATTATTATTATTGTCCGCATTCGACTCTCTCACCGGAAGCCCCACCGATGCTACAGAGGACCCCGCCGCTGAACCGACGTTGTTTCTATCAGGTTCACCGCGAGCATTCTCCTGGGTATTAATTCTTGTCTGATTCCTCTCTTCTTCTTTCTCCTACATTTATTCCATAAAAAGGTATTTCACACGTTACTTTCTATACTGACTTGTGACACACTGACAACCAAATCATAGTTAATCATGTCTCTCAGCAACAAGCTCCCCATCACAGACGTTGACCTCAAGGACAAGCGCGTCCTCATCCGGGTAAGTTTTCTGTTGGAAATAATCCTCAAGGACAGATCAATGCTAACAATAGATCGCTAGGTCGACTTCAACGTCCCCCTCGATGCCGACAAGAAGATCACCAACAACCAGCGTATCGTCGGTGCCCTCCCCACCATCAAATACGCAGTTGAGAATGGCGCCAAGGCCGTCATCCTTATGTCCCACCTCGGCCGTCCTGACGGCAAGGTCAACCCCAAGTACAGTCTGAAGCCCGTTGTCCCTGAGCTTGAGAAGCTCTTGGGCCGCAGCGTTGTCTTCGCTGAGGACTCCGTTGGCAAGGAGACCGAGGAGACTGTCAACAAGGCCTCCGGTGGTCAGATCGTTCTGCTTGAGAACCTCCGTTTCCACGCCGAGGAGGAGGGTAGCTCGAAGGACGAGCAAGGCAACAAGGTCAAGGCCGACAAGGAGAAGGTCTCTGAGTTCCGCAAGGGATTGACTGCTCTCGGTGACGTTTACATCAGTAAGTTTCGATTCAGGGTCGATCTAACCTAGGAGGTTGCTAATGTTTTGCAGACGACGCTTTCGGTACCGCTCACCGTGCTCACAGCTCCATGGTCGGTGTTGACCTTCCCCAGAAGGCTTCGGGCTTCCTAGTCAAGAAGGAGCTTGACTACTTCGCTACTGCTCTGGAGAAGCCTCAGCGCCCCTTCCTTGCCATCCTTGGTGGTGCCAAGGTCTCCGACAAGATTCAGCTGATCGACAACCTGCTCCCCAAGGTCAACAGCCTCATCATCACCGGTGCCATGGCTTTCACCTTCAAGAAAACCCTTGAGGGCGTCAAGATCGGAAACTCCCTCTTCGACGAGGCCGGTAGCAAGATCGTCGGCGAGATCACCGAGAAGGCCAAGAAACACAACGTTGAGATCGTCCTCCCCGTCGACTACGTCACGGCCGACAAGTTCGCCGCCGATGCGAAGACTGGCTATGCCACCGACGCCGACGGCATCCCCGACGGCTACATGGGTCTCGACGTTGGCGAGAAGAGTGTCGAGCTATATAAGAAGACCATTGCTGCTGCTAAGACCATCCTGTGGAACGGTCCCCCCGGTGTCTTCGAACTGGAGCCTTTCGCCAACGCTACCAAGAAGACTCTCGACGCTGCTGTCGCTGCTGCTCAGGCCGGAACCATCGTCATCATCGGCGGTGGTGACACTGCCACCGTCGCTGCCAAGTACGGTGCTGAGGAGAAGCTGAGCCACGTCTCCACTGGTGGCGGTGCTTCGCTGGAGCTCTTGGAAGGCAAGGACCTGCCTGGTGTTGCTGCCCTGTCGAGTAAGTAAATGAGTACCCTGTAAGAAGGGTTTTTGGAAATCTACCTGGCTATTTAACCAGTCCTGTTTTGGCATAAGTTATATACCCCCAAACGGGGGATGATGGTTCATGAATGTAATGTACAAGAAAATTCAGAATAATTAAACGGAACTACAAAAACATTTGAAATGGGATTCTAATACAGGGTGATATTAGAAGCGGGCCCCAAGCTTTGAGCTTGATACGATGTCAACCTTATCCCATAGATCAGCATATAACGAATAATCAGCACATACATGTACTTGATGATGGCTCATTCATTAACAATCAATAATGGTTCGTAGCATATGGTAAAGTACCGCACCAGTCACAGCCTTGCTCTGCGACAGTAGCCGTGTCGCCAGCAGACAAACAGTGCAGGGCACAACACACCCAATACAGCATTTTCTATTCGTACGTAGCGTAATCCCCTCACTTAATATCTAGCACGGCATGTCTAGCATCGCTGCGACCTGGCGGCACCCATATCAACTGTCAATTCGTTTCTTATCCCATCGCTCGATTCAATTAACTCGACGCTTCGACCTTCTTCAACTCTTCCCTGTAAATTATAATCCATCAGCCATATCCTTCAAACCGCATATATTATATTCCTGGCAGATGTATGTGGGTAGGTAGGTAGCGGGGAAACGCACTGTAGTTGTTTCGAGAAATCCTCGGCGGCATCATCATCATCCCAGCTCTCCTCCCACAAGTGCACGTTGTCGTTTGCTACTCCGGAGTTTTTTTCGGCTTCTTCTTGGTCCCAGTCTGTGGATGGAGTTGTGTTAGCGTTTGTGTCTTTGAAGGTAGCTAGCTAGGAACTGGGTTGGTGCTGCCGCTGGTGGACAGCTCTTGAAGGAGTAAATCTTTCGCTAAGAGAGAAATAGTATTGTCTACCTTCAACGGGGAAATCTTCAAACTCATCGTCTTCCTCCAGAACGGGAGGGTTCTGTTGCTGCGGTTGCTGCGAGGGTTCGGGCTTGTCCTGTGTTGTGTTCGACATGGTGGGGTCGATGTGGAGGATAAAAGGAGGTTTAGAGAAAAAAAAAAAAAAAAAAAAAAAATTAGAATGTAACTAATTAAGACTTGAAAGAGGTGGAATGTAAGAGCAGGTGTTTGTATGAGGACTCTGAGATGGTCGGAGGAGGATTGATTGGCGATGATGACAGAATGGACTTGGCGCCACTGTCGCTAATCTCCAACTAGACTCCAGGCACAACTACGCCTTTAATAAAACATTATGCATATCATAAAACAAGAAAATGCCAATATACGCTGAAAATCAACAGCCACTCTGACTGCATCTTACTCTTTTTCTCTCCGGCCGGCGAGAACCTCTGCTCGCATTGATTACTGCATTCTATCGACATCGCCTCAGTTCCTCTCGCTCTCTTATCCTCCCACGCCTCGTTGCCTCGCCTCACCTCTCCACTACTCAGCTCTTGTCGTTCTCGCCAGCAGTGTTATGCTATCATCGCCCCGCCTCTCCTTCCTTGCGCCGTGTCTGATGGAAGTGTCTGCATTCTTCCCAATCCGTCGTCCATTATCTTTCTTCGGGGTCCGGAAGTGTCCGGCTCGCGGTTCTGACATGCGAGAGCCATAGTTGGATCTTCGAATTCGATTATTGCCAATTTCGCATTCTGAACATAACTCATTTTTTATTTTATCTATATTCTCACATTCTTTATTGTTCATTTTTTTTTTTTTTTTTAAAAAAAAAAAATTCTATCGCGGCCAAAATGTTCAAGGTTGGATCGTGGTTTTATGGCAAAAAGCCGACGGCCCAGGTGCAGTCGCTGGACTCGTTGGTTGAATTGAGGGACCGTGAGTATTTTCCGGATCTGACGATGGATCTGTGGGTGTGTGAGTGACTGAGAATGTTGGCTGACTGTTGTTATGTGAACAGTCGAGGATGCGCTGCAGGGTATGGCTTACCTTGAACTATGAACCTGGTCGTGTGTAACATGCTAATCGTGCCCCCTAAAGCTGCGACCTTGATTATGAACGACGATGTCGATGGTGCCGAAGACGGTCTTTCGGAGGGGACTTCGTCTTTCCATAATGTGGGTTGTCATTGCTTGGAAGAGGTGTTGAAGACAATTTGGCCAATGCGCTTACACTCTTCGCGGATAGCTCGGAAAAGGTGTAGTCGCATTCATTCGGGCGACATTAGGTTTTGAACAGGAGATTATGCGGCAAGGTTTGTTGATGCCAATTGCCATTGTTTTTGAAGCTGTCTCTGAATGATAATGTCTCGCAGCATCCGAGCGACTCGTCGAAGCCGAAACCAGCGCATCCAACGACCAGCATCGAGCTCAGCACAATGCGCACGCCCCGAACAGTTATCACTCGCAGATATATACACCCGGGACCGAATTCGCGCTTTGTCAGGCGATGGCCCAGCTGATGAGTGCTGTTGTTGGTGTCTTGAATGAGAGTCTCACGGAGAGTGTTAAGGGTTTCTATAAGCTGAGAAAGGCATATCTGACCCTCGATGCGATTCTGAAGATGGAAGAGAAGTTTATGCAGGAAAGACAATCCGGGAAGGCTTCAGCACCAACCAGGTCGAGCGAGTCGTTGAACAGAGCCCGTGGAATAGGAAAGGCGCATACGGATCCCATTATGTCGCATTCGTCGGATGATGCGTTATCGCGTAGACTGGATGATCTTGACGTTTCTTACGATTCGGGTGCTTCAACCCCGTCCGCAGGTGGTGCATCGACGAACATGCTCAACATCGATCCCGATTCCGATCTTTTCAGGAACCAGATTGACGTTTTTATACACTCCGGGGCCAATTTCTGTTTCGGTATTCTTCTGTTGTTGATTTCGATGGTCCCGCCGGCATTCAGCAAACTACTCGGCATCATCGGGTTCTACGGGGATAAACAACGAGGTTTACGGATGCTGTGGCAGGCGAGCAAGTTCCACAACTTGATTGGTGCCATTGCGGCCTTTGCAGTACTGGGCTACTACAATGGGTTCGTTCGTTATTGCGATATCATGCCAGATGCCATACCTGGAGAAGACAGTGACGTGGAGGGATACCCGCAAGAACGACTCGAGGGTTTGCTTGCAGACATGCGGAAACGGTTCCCGAACAGCCAGCTTTGGCTGCTTGAAGAGTCCCGCATGGAGGGTGCTAACAAGAACCTCGAAAAGGCATTGGAACTTCTGTGTGGGGAGAACAAGAGTCCTCTGAAACAGGTGGAGGCTTTACGAGTTTTCGAGCGGAGTTTGAATGCGATGTATCTTCACAAGTATGAGCTTTGTGCGCAGTCTTTTCTCGAGGTAAGTTCACACAGATTTCCTGTCTAGGCTTTTTGCTGATTTTGCAGTGCTTCGATCTCAATTCCTGGTCTCGAAGTCTGTATTACTACATCATTGGATCATCGCATCTCACTCTTTACCGCCAAACCCTCCAAAAAGATCCCACCGAAGCAGCCAAGCACGCTGAGAAAGCCACGGAATACTTCCGCGCAGCACCCCCATTGGCCGGCAAGAAGCGCTTCATGGCCCGTCAATTACCCTTTGACGTTTTTGTTAGTCGTAAAGTCGCTAAATGGGAAGCCCGCGCCAAGGAGTGGAAGGTCCCGCTTGTCGAAGCAGTCGGTGTCGATCCCATCGAAGAGATGATATTCTTCTGGAACGGGCATAGCCGCATGACTCAAGAGCAGCTGGAAGCCTCCTTGATCAACCTGGCATGGTCCGAAAGCGACGCCAACAAGACATGGGCACGGGAAGGTCTGGAGGAGAAGGCGATCTTGCAACTCCTCCGTGCTGCTGTCCTGCGTTCACTCCGGAAACACGATGAAGCTAGGGAGCTCCTGCAGATGCACATCCTCAACCACGACAAAAACCAGTTCAAGGGCCACCTCAAAGACGACTGGATCTGCCCCGTTGCGCACTTTGAAATGGCCGCGAATCTCTGGATGGAGAGGCCAGCGTACATCGCCGTGCATGGTCATCCTAACTCTGACCCTGAGAAGACAGACTCCAAGCCCTCAGCCACGGATGAGAAGTTTGAGCGGCAAAAGGCCCTCGCGTGCAAGGAGTACCTGGAGAAAGCGGCGAGATGGGAAAGCTATGAACTTGATGCTCGGATCGGGCTCAAGGTTACGGCTGCTATGGAGGCTGTAAGGAAGTGGGAGCAAATTCATGACCCTGCTACGGCTGCAGGGTCCTATTCATGATTTATGTTTGATGTATCCCTATGATTTTCTTTGGTTTTACTTGATGGATGAAACACGGAGATTGTATTGGGTTTTGGGTTATATATGGTGATGAATTTGTAGAATTAGTTTGCTTTTGGATCATTTAGATAGTTTTCGTGAAGTGTTCAAGATTGAATATACTGTCATACGTTCCACGTGACCAGTTTGATCTCACCGTGCATCTTCATCCTCTATCCATGAGATGCAACCCTATCTTCTTCAAACCACCTTGACACAATCAATGGTCAACTATACCCAACGGAGATACGCAAACTCCGCATACAAATACAAAAAGCCCGGGCAATATCTTACACCACCGAGTCTCGGACTTCGCAGTGTTAACGCCGAACTGTCAAAGAAAGCAAGCAGCTCCACGCTGAATCACGGGTGGATTTCGGCTAGGACCCGCGGTGAAAGCTTGTCCTGTCTCCGTTGTCGGAGTACTCCGTTATTACCTGCGAAGGATATCAGGATTAGGATCTAGATGTGCTATTACTATCTGCCTGCATTGCTTCGTGAGTCATCTGTATCTGGTGACCTGTTGAATGGATGCAGATAGCTACTCCTATCGGTGTAGGGCGTCCAACGAAATGCCGACTTCAACGGCTATCTTCACTACCCCCTATGGGGTATGGAGTACGGAGTACGGAATAGGCCCGATGGCCCACCACCGCACGCCAGTACTATATATGGCCCGGCAAACGATGGAATTCGCTTCTGGATTGGTTGAAAGTTCGGATTCGGACCTCCGATATTCTTATAGAGTACTTTGCTCGGGGTTTAAAGGGTCCGGGTAAAACGGCATTGCCACTGGGGAAAGCGCCAAAGTAAGCGCGAGCCTGATACAATGAATGGTAGTAGTGTCTAGGCTGGGTCTGAAATTTTTTACGGCCTTTCGAGAATGACGAGGAATCCACTTACGTTCGGAGATGCAATATATACTACCGGTCCCCTGCTATTTTTTTCTCTGTCGAACTCCGGTGACGTCTTGGCTACGACGTTTTTGACTATTCTGTTACCACGGCTAGCTTTCGCTTTTGATATGATCTTCGATATCTCTATATAATAAAACGGTTATCAATTGAGTTGAGCGGAAAGTTTCCCGGAGAACTTATCTGCATTCGAAAAATTTACAATGGCAGAGCGCGATCGTGCCTCTCGATCATCCAGCGACGAGGACATTTCCTCGATCGACGACGAAAGACAACATGCGACTAACGGAAACAGCAATGCCAATGGAGGAAATCTGGAAAAGCAGACCACTGCGTCTAGCTTGTCGATATTCGAAAGTCGTGCGCAATCGGCAGTTTCGAGGATTCGGAGTCGAGACCCTGGCCAGACAATACCGTTCAATCATCCACTGTCGCATACGAAGACTTCGACTGATGTGATTGTCGATTTTGATGGGCCTGGTGATCCGTATCGGCCGTTGAACTGGCCGTTTCGTAAGAAGGCGATTACGACGGTGTTGTATGGGTTGACTACAATGGGTGCAACTTGGGCAAGTTCGATGTATGTCTTCGATAAACTGAGCTTGAGATTTGGATACTGATTAGCTAGTTTTTCTACCGGCACTGCACAGGTTGATGCGCAATACGGTGTTGGATCAGAAGTCGGTTTACTAGGAACCTCATTGCTCTTGTTTGGCTTTGGTAAGCAAGCTATAAACTAAGCTGCACAAGCATTGACTAACACGACCAGGTATTGGTCCCCTGATATGGGCGCCGCTATCCGAAGTCTACGGCCGCAAACCAGCGGTTCTAATACCTTATTTCATCGCCGCGGTCTTCTCATTCGGCACAGCAACAGCCAAAGACATACAAACGATCATGATCACCCGATTCTTCACTGGCTTCTTCGGTTCTGCACCAGTCACCAACACCGGCGGCGTCCTGGGCGACATCTGGACAGCCGAGCAACGCGGCGCCGCCATCGTCGGCTACGCCATGGCCGTCGTTGGAGGACCCGTAATCGGCCCCATCGTCGGCGGCGCAGTCGTCCAAAGCTACCTAGGCTGGCGCTGGACCGAATACCTAACCGGCATCCTAATGATGTTCACCCTCACGCTTGACATCCTCATCCTCGACGAAACCTACGCCCCAGTCCTCCTGGTCTACAAAGCGCGTCGCTTGCGCTTCAACACAGGAAACTGGGCCCTGCACGCCCGCCACGAAGAATGGGACGTCACCTACAAAGAACTAGCCAACAAATACCTCATCCGCCCCTTCCAACTCCTCGCCACACCCATCTGCTTCCTCGTCGCCCTCTACGCCTCCTTCGTCTACGGCATCCTGTACCTCTGCCTGGCCGCTTTTCCTATTGTCTTCCAAGAAGTCCGCGGGTGGAATCAAGTCGTCGGCGCGCTGCCTTTCCTCGGCATATTGGTAGGCGTCCTCTTCGGCGCAGCCATCAACCTCACAAACCAGAAATTCTACATCGCTCGATTCAAAGCAAACAATAACTTCCCCGTCCCAGAAGCCCGTCTTCCGCCCATGATGCTCGGATCCATTTTCTTCGCAGCGGGTCTCTTCATCTGGGCATGGACAGGAAACTCCGCATCAATCCACTGGATAGCACCCGTCATCGGGACGGTCCTCATGGGCTTCGGATTTTTCACTATCTTTCAAGCCGCGTTGAACTACCTCATCGATACGTTTCAGAAATTTGCTGCGTCTGCTGTTGCAGCAAATACGTTTTTCAGAAGTATGTTCGCCGGATCGTTCCCGTTGTTCGCGCAGATTATGTTCCATAATATGGGCATTGGGTGGGCTGGTTCGGTGCTGGGGTTTATTGCCGTGGCGCTGATTCCGATTCCGTTTTTGTTTTATATTTTTGGGAAGAGGATTCGGGCGAGGGGAAAGTGGTCTAGGGCGTCTGTTTATGGACATGATTAACTGCCCCTGGCCTCGAGTATCCTTGGGCTGTTGAAAATGCTTAATTTGGAAATATGCCCTGGTACATAATATGGGTTGAAAAGTTATGCTTTCTGTTTACGACATACCCCGGCTGTTAATGTTTTCCTATTGTCTTGTGATACCATTGATATGCATATTAGGGCTTTGCACATATTATAATGGATTTGCATTAGCATGGTTGTATCTAAAACCTAATTCAAGATTTGTAACGTTTTATTTTCAATGCGTCGAGAATCATTAATATTGTAGAAGGAAATTCTTGTAAATTGCTCATCTGCTCCCAAGCAAAAATCGAAATACAATACACGCAATTACCCTCGACCCAAACGTAAATTTAAATCACCTTGAATCCTCGAAAATGAACTAATAAACCGGGGAATATCTGAGCCATACAATTTCTTCCTCCATCAGTCTCACGAAATAATCATCGTCTCATCCCCATCAACATCTTCGTCCTCCTCTTCCAATGCACCAAACTCCCAATCCCCACGCTCGATCCTACTAACCCGATCCAACTCACCCTGGTACTCACGCCGTAAATGGTCCAGCGTAACAATCACCCGTTTCTGCGGTTTCTGGTTCTGGTTCTGTGCGTAACTCTGGCTGTGGCCCTGGACGGATGATGAAGACGGACGACTTGCGTTGGAGCTTGTGCGGCGGACTGTAGGCGATTCCGTGTCAATATCATCCATAGAGACATTGCCATCGTCATCGACTGCTTGCGCTTGTATATTGCGGGGTCTGTAATCTGGGCCCGTGTACTGGGTGGAAGAGGGGTTTTCACGCTCGACAAGGATGTAAGACTCGCTCTTGTCGACGCAGGCGAGGAGGTTGATTAGGGAGAGGAGTTCGTGGCGGATTTCTTGGCTCTCTGGGTCGTCCTCTTCGACCATTGACTTTTGGTCGTCGGCATCTTTGGCCTTGGCGAGGGCTAGGTGGGATGAGGGGTTGTCGCGTGCTTGTCGCAGGCGTTGGACGTTTCGGTATGCGATTTCGGCTGCGCCGCGGTAGTCGGCCCGCGCGATGCGGTAGGCTTGGAGGATTCGTTGGAAATCGGGCGTAGAGTCAGCCCATTTGTTGTTTTCGGTTTCCAGGAAGGAGTTGAAAGAAGATTGTTTCTTGGCGAGCGAGACGAGAGTCTCATCGACGTAGGATGCGAGGTTGGGGACGAGGGAGGTGGGGAAGTGGAGGATTTGCTTGAGACCTGTGCTTCCTGGTCCCGATGCGGTGAGGATGGTGGTAATGAGGGAGTTGAGGGCAGATCGTTGCAAAGCGACGTCTTTGTATCGGGTGAGTGCGGAGTATGCTTCGTCGTGGCGGCAGGTCTTTAATGATGCGTGGAAGAGGCGGGACAAGAGATCGGTTCGTAGGACGTTGTACTCTGGATCTTGCTCGCTGAGTTCGCTCTCTAATGTTTGCAAAGCAAGACTGGCAAAGTCGGCAACGTGCGAGAATGACCGCACTTGCTCGAATATCGAGAGAACGTGCTGGAAGTATTTGGGGAGACCGTTGTGGAAGCAGTCCACCGAGACAATATCGAGAAGTGTCGACGACATCTCGTGCAGGTTGCCCAGGGGCTTTCCACAAGCTTCGAAATGTTAGCCAAAACTCATCCAAAAGAACCGACAACTTACAAAGAAGATAAGCAGCTTTTCGGAAATACAAAGCTGCAGTATCATATTCCGACATGACCACGTACAGCCGGCCCTTAACGTAGGTCGCCCAAGACGTGGTTACTTGGAATCGTAAGAAGTCCCACGCGAGATCAATGTTCTTCTTCGCAATAAGATCGCACTGAATGTAGACTAACGCATTTGGGTAAGCAACCTCTCCTTGACGCGTAACCCAGGAGAGGACATCTCGGATCCCAAGGGTCAAGGTATAACTCTGGGATCGCCCAATTGCCTGGCGTGGCTTGATATTAGAAGCAAATAGATCCTCAAGAATAGTCACCACTCTCTCGTCCTTGTTAGAGCTTGTGTCCTTCTTTAAGGAAAATGGCGAGCCTGATCCATCAGTTGCATCACTTGTCGGCTTGCCACTGCTCTTGCGGACATTCGAGCTAAGCCAGTGCATCATCTCGTACTCCCTGAGCAGAGGAATGATGGTAGAGAACAAATCAGCCGCGTCAAAAGTCGATCCCTCCTCCTGGTCCACCTCGCCGTCTAAGAAAACAACAAGGACAAGCAAGTCAACGAGAAGTTGGCGCGTTTGCAAAATCATCTCCTGGACACCGTTTACCGTAGCCCTGACCCCGAAATGTGTGGCGAGAAGGTCAGAGTCCTTGCCAGGTCCGAGCGGGATTGTGTCGAGAATTGCGTAAAAGACCTCACTCGGCAGATTATCGATACTCAGATGCTCATTCATAGCAGCGAACAAACCGTCGAAAATCTTATTGGAAACCCGCTCCCCAAAGTCACAGCGTTCCCGGAAGACGTCCAATCGGTCTGGGATAGATGAGGATGGCTCAGTGAAGATTTCCGCCTCGATAGCATCCCAACAAGCCGCTTCAAGTTCAGCTGGGAACCGCTTCCTGAAGCCCGAAGCAACCTTCATCAAGTGAGACGCTTGTTCGAACAGGTCACCCACTTCCGATCCCAAATCCCTGTGCGACCAGCGGTCCACGATCTTGGTTCCTTCCGTACGGAGTTCAGCGCCGGTATTGTGCAGGAGTAGCTCCGTAGAACTGCATTCCCGGATCACAGCGCAACTATCAGAAAGAAGCAGCCATGGAGTTTCGGAATAGGTGTCGTAGGCAATAGAAACAGGCTCGAACCTCCGCCTATTAATGTCTTCGGCGGTCTGCCAGAACTGCCGCCATTTGGTGTCTGTATCTGTGGGGTATCTCGTGAAGTCCATGTGGTCATCTGCATATTTTCGGAGAGACACTGTTCCCGCGACTGCGGTACAGAGTCTCTCTGGGAGAGATGCGTTCTTCTTAAAGTTGCTAGACGTTGATGCGAGCGGTCTGAGTGCTTCGTTATAGATGGCCAGAGCAGTCTCAAGCACCTCTGGAGTAAACCTGTTAGGCTGCAAGAGGTACTTCAACCACTTCTCGGTCGGATCAACGACATCGGAGGAGACCGACACCGGTGGTGCCTCCTGTCTGCGTGACTCCATAGCTGTCGACACCCAATTTGTATACCAGTCCCTCTCCAAAGTGTCAAAGTTGAAGTGTAGTGTGTACAGCTGACACAAACTGTTGTTCTTCCAGAGAACCCACAGCTCCATGCCCTTTCCTGCTTCCGCGGGCTTGATTTGGAAGTCGGCAATGTTCCAGAACAACATGTTCCCTGTCATATCTGGGTCCATTGGCCTAAGGGGCGCATCCGGGTATAAATCCTCGATAACTAACTGTGATGTAAGACCCCCCTTAACGGCCCAGAACTTGAAGCGTCCATCCTCGAAAGGCGAATATGTGACCACGAAATAACGGTATTCACCATCCAATGCTCTCTCGGCATTAAACACGCGGATGAACGACGACTCGGAGGGGTTCAGGGATAAGAAATTGGCATCATTCTGTTGTACTTGGCGATTCAAGAGGTCCTTCGAAGCGACAAGTTTATTCGTGGCAAGGTTCCATATCTTCAATGTGTGGTTCAGACAGACAACAAAAACATATGTCTGGTCGGATGTAGTGGCAATCGCATTGGGGACATTCTGATCGAGATTGCGACCTCTGTATTTAACCGGCGGTGGCACATGCCAGCGGACAAGGCCCCGGATCGAGGAGCCCCAGGTTCGTTCGTCGAAAGTAAGAGGTGACCAGTTCGAGCCTAAGAAATCATAATCAGTCCCCATGCCACGATCAGAAGCCCATGTTTAGGAAGAGAAAGAAATACCGTCATCACCAGACCTCCTGGTCAACCGCAGAAGCGACCCATTGTCAAGGGAAACAAATAGCTCCAACGGACTGCTAGCATGAAGCCGATGGGGATACGAAAACGCCAGCGGAGCCGGAACACATGTCTTGCACCACTCTGACACGTTATCATCAATCGCAGACACCCTGCGGAAGAATTCAGGTCGCAGCGTCAAGGTATGTAGCTGCTTCGACGCCGTAAGAACAAACACGTTCAACGCCTCATGCTCCTCCAAATCCGCGAACTCGACACCGCACGGGAGGATCTCCTCCTGAAAATCCAGGCGCAACGTGACATTATATTCATGGTGCTCGATTCCGGCCTTGGTCAGGTCGACGCAGTGAAGTTCTAGGACTCTGTTGTCGTTGATCACCCTCCACAGGAACGACCGGGGGTAGAGCTTGCGTTTCCGAAAGTAGAGGGATCCCTGGGTCGCGAGATGGCGTTTTGTGAATTCTTCGTCGTCCTTCGCTACTGGCAGGTTATTATCTGTTAAAGCAGAAAGCGAGAATCGGGCCCGGCGTTGCGCGCTCCCCTGGGTTGGGATCAGGATGTTGACGACGGTGGTCGACGAGTACGGCCGCAGATCGACCCGGGTGTCTTTGTAGATTCTCGCCATGGTCGTGGGAATTGACGACAAAACAGCTTCTTAAAAACTTAAATCACATTCAATTCAAGGCTCCATGGTCATTCCTCGTCAGCTGCAGTGTCTGTCGCGATGTTGTTTTTTTCTCTTTGCTGAAAGGCGCAAAGGCGGAAAAAGCTGAAGCTATTTTACAGTCTTGGCATCGGTCACCGCCATCGGTATACATACACGTGAATGCTGAATAGCTATAAGTCATGGATTTTCTGGAGAAAAACGCTACAGTGGCTTGAGATAATGCAGGTTGTCTCGGATAATTTCGTTTATGGGGCAGGGTGAAGAAATCAATTCGACAACCACCCCGGTATATCGCCTATACAATCACCACATGCAGCTTCAACGCACCTAGCCAAACTCCCAAAGTAGAACGGCTTTCCAGTCAACCCAGGTCCATAGTGTGCATATTTGCCGGAATTCGTCATTATAGCACCCACCGACGGTGGAATGATCGGCTCAGTAATCATACACCAGCAGGTATCAGTGATGAATTGAACCCCGAATGCTTCTAGCTCCTCAATGAGTCCGGCTTGAGAAGCAAGGCTGAATTGGGAACGTCCGCAAGTAACTGTAATAGCAACGCTCTTGTCCTTTGTGCGACCTCGGCAGAGTTCGGTGAGCTTTCTGATTTCGGCCAGAGAAAAGTGAGGGTTTCCGAGAGATACCAGGTCCACTGGTTGAGGATGGGATGCGCTGTTGAGCTGGACCCAGCTCTCAGCTAGCTGATTCGGCTCTATGTTGATGAATTGTGGATGGGATCTTTCGTCGAGGACAGCGTCAAGTGAAGCTGCTTCAGGTGTGACCCCAACGATATGGAACATCGGGGCACTCGACATTGTCGCGAACGCAGCCCCAAAGGCCTTTAGGTCGTCTTTGCATGGGCTCAATGACCCAATTCCCACTACCACGGGGATCTGGCTAGGGGATATAGCTCCTATATGGTAGCCCAAGAGAGGATAAAAAGAGTCATCAGTCCTCGCTGCTCCTGCGTCTATAACCCTTACAATAAGCGAAGCCAGACGATTAGCTTCAACATGAGGACCACCCTTTGGCGCCCGACCAGTCAGGGCAATCGATATATCAAGAAAGTCAGGATACTTCATGGTCTTCGCCCCAAGAATACTATTCGCGTAAACAACAGCATTAGACTCAGCCCAAGCCACCTGCTCACCAAGTTTCGGTGCGCTTTCGAGCTGATAAGGAGCGCAGGTAAAGGTTGGTTGTGCACCCATACTGATGTAAGTATCTGCAAGTCTCCCAGCAGCTTCACCGAAAACGGGGTCGATTCCTTGAGCGCACCATCGTTGCTGATCAATGGATATGGAGTTGAGAGATGTTGGAACACGGACTTTTCCTCCCCAGTCTCTAAGCTTCTCTGCGAATATGAGAGATCCTGGCCCTGTGTAGATACAGCCGTCCACATGGACCTGAGTAATGTCCATCAGTTCTTTAGCTCCAAGTAAATCTCCCATCCGGAGGATGATTCGCATCGACACCCGGGCAGCTTCACCGTAGACGCCGTCGAGGAAGGCTCTATCGATATCCGAGAGCTCCATATCCCTCGCAAGAGGTAGAGACTGAGTGGCACCATTCTCTATTGAAAGTCCGTCTAAAGTAATAAGAGACTCGTCACGATAAATGTGCCCATCAACAACATGCAAAAAATGTCCATTCAGCTCCAAAATCTCCCGAAAACCCCCCGGCCCCAGCATCATAACCGGTATAGCTTTCCCAAACACCTCCTCGGCAATCATAACCCCAAGAGTCAAAATATCCTCCTTTCGCTCGAACAATACGGCCTTAGGTCCCTTTTCATTAAGCAGTAGCTCCAACATCACCCCACTACCAGAGCATGAGCCACGACCACCTGGGATAGCGAGAATGGTGTCTTGGAGAAACTGTCCGCTTAATGTGTGGTGACGATCGATTATCTCGCCTGTTTGGGGGTTTACGCCGCCCCAGAAGCTCAATTCTATGTTGCTGGCGAGGAGTTTGCCAGAGGCTGTACCTTGGACATAGGAAGTTCCTTGATTTGTGCATAGGGTCTCCATGTTTCTTGATCTTGGATCGTTGCTCGGATATGGTGACAATTGTAGATTTCTGTTCAGCGGGGTTAGCGTTCAGTTGGTTGAATGGAAGAAAGGTGATGATTTACTTTAATCCTTGGTTGATATCGCTGCTGTGTATCTAGTAAGTGTTATGCAATCGTGTCTCAGTCGGACATGTGAGTAATAAATAACAAATGAAGAAAATTGGGAGAATTTATAGTATTAATCACGTGAAGAAGTCTATCAGTATAATTGCAGAGCATCGATAGATAAAACAGGATAGAATATAAGTACAAGAATTGGCAACTGGACAGGGAACGTTGCTCGTAATAACTAATACATACAGTAAATGAGCAGAAAAATGCCATACATACTCATGGAAACGTTGGAATCGTAAAAAAAAAAAAAAAGGCGAAAAGAAAAGAAAGGGGAGAAAAAGAAAACGGTGCATCATTACTCATTCATTCTCCAAGTCCTTTGGACTAGGATCACCAATACCATCCTCGTTGATAGCGAACAGAGCATCACTCTCAGGCAAGCATGGACTGTCGTAAATCTTGCACACTCTCGTCTCGCCTCTCCCCTTCTTCAAGCTTAACCGGGTCGTACTAGCATGCGCAATGATGTTACCACCAATCGGTTTCTTGGGATCGGGATTGAACATCGCACTCGGACCGCCGTCAACCTGAGCAACGACCTGGTTGGTGATGACGACAGCGATACCAAACTCGTCCGCTAGCCGTTGTAGCGTGCGCATGAATTTAGCCAAGTGGGTCTGTCGAGACGACAGCTCTCCACGGCCGTTAAAATCGGTACGATATAGCGAGGTAGCGGAGTCGACAACAAGGAGCGAGAAGCGTGTCTCGCACATCATCTGGGACGCTTGGTTTAAGAGCTGAAGTTGGTGGTCTGAGTTGTATGCTCGGGCATATGCGACATTATCGAGAACCTCCTCGCCAACCAATCCATATCGTTGAGCGACGGCCAACAAACGCACGGGTCGGAATGTCCCCTCGGTATCGATGTACAGGCATTTGCCCTCGCCCCCTCCCATGTCGAATGGTAATTGGCAAGTTACCGCAAGTGTGTGACATATTTGACTCTTTCCTGTTCTGAACTCTCCGAAGATCTCGGTGATGGATCCCGTTTCTATCCCACCTCCCAGGAGGGTGTCCAGTTGTTTCGAACCGGTCGTGATCGAAATTAGCTCGCTTCTTCGGGCGTGCATCTCAGTGGCAGTTGTGAAACCCATCGGTACGAGTTTGGCAGCTATAAGTCATTCAAGTTAGAATGCGATTTCAGACAGCGTCTTTGTGATATACCTTCGACAAGGATTTTAGTAGCCTTCTGCTCCGAGATACCCTTAATCTGCTCCAGCAAACGTTTTGGTCTATACAGTATAAGCCAATAGCCAAGTCTCGAATCCTAACGTAGCAAACATACGTATATGCGATTGATTCAACGGTGTGATAGCCCGCATCGACGAACAGCTTGATGTCTCTTCCCGTCAAACCTGCAACGCCCTACAAAAAAAGTATATGTTAGAAACGCGTTTTCGCAAACAATAAGGCTTCTCGGTATCCTATAATTCACGATATCTCAAGGGACCACGGCTTACCTCCAGCGCCGAGAGCGGGGTGGGTGCTCCTGGGCCTGGAAGCCCATTCTCGTCAAACATTTCATTCTGGGACTCGACTTCGCCGGTCATCGTGGGATTTGGATTGCAAGACTGTCGGTAGGATGGTGGGATTTCGTGATTTCGCTAGAGTAAAGTCTTTGGATAATGGTCAATCGACGCAAAGGCGCGAGTTGGGACCCGGTTGCAATTCTGGCTTTCTAGATTGGAATTCTGCAATATTTTAAAGCATTTAGGGGGTCTGTTGCCTTCTAGTACTTCTCTAACCAGGTAGAAATCTTGATTATAAAGGATTCGGGTTTGTTGCTGTGGCAAATAGTCTTCTACCAAACCAAATGTTGCCTGGGCGTTGCGGACGCGTCGGGTCCGTCACGAAGTCATGTGACTCATGCCATATTTATGCCTCGGGATCCTAGCAGTACCGTACACCTCTGCAGATATCAATAACCATTCATTTTGCCTCTTGTCACGTAGAGAAAATTTAGTTCCTGCAATGTTGAATACATACAACATGCGATGGTCATCCCAAAACAGAAAAATACAAATACCCCCCTCCCCTCAATTGGCCATCCTTCCAAAAGAATGTTCACAGCATCCACTGAAATTTCCGACAAGATAGGAATACAGCAGTGCTCTCGGACGAAAACATGACCACAAAACCTCTAGACTCACAAGATTCACTGTGAGACCGGATCAAAATTGTTTGTTTAATCCGACACAAAGAGACAGCACCTCAATTCACAGACGTGACGACCTGGACATCCGCTTTTTATCACCCTCCGTGCCTAGGGACATAGAGCCTAGCTGGAATGCTTCAATTGGTTGTACTTGGAGTTGTTCGTCAAAGAGCTTGCTGAAACGTCGTCTGATTTCTTCTGACGATGGGCGAACGTATTTTCCTAGAAGGAAAACACTTGTCAGCACTATGTCAAGCTCAAACGTTGCAGATGTGCATTACCTTCGAGTCCTGATTTTCGTTTGTTTGTCTCTGGTGTCTTGGTCAACCACGAGCTACGGGGGCCGAACCATTGTCTCGAAAGGCGTGGTCCCGTTTCATGCGAGGCTCGCGGTTCAATGTGCGTTGCGGCGGTCCGGGTAGAGTGTAGGCTTGCACGAGGTATGTTCGTTGAGATGCTGGGAGCCCCCTCGTTGCCTATGCCATTTCCATTCAACGCTTTCAATGGAGCAGTCACCTGTGGTGCCGGAAGCAGGGATCCCTTGTCATCGTTTGCATCTACCAAGGACGCTTTTTTCAAGGGCGAGCCGGTGGTGATAGGGGTCGATGGAGGGCTTATGGCCGGTGCAGGCTCTTTGGGGAGTTGGTCCAGCGCCTCATTGCTAGAGATCCAAATTCCCTCGATTTGGACGCCTCGTTGGAGAGCCCTGGCGCCGAACGGGATATCGCTTGTACGGGTCAACATCGGACGCAATTCACCATCCTGCGCTTCGGTATCTTGCTCCGCTTTCTGATATGCCTCTACCGTAGCGCGTCTGAGCTTTCTCCGATTGCGGAGGAGAACACAGAAGGAGTAGGCGAGAACGACAGCCTATTACTGTCAGTGGAAGGATCATGAAGTTTGGCAGATGCTTTCATTACCAGAATGCCTGCGAGCACCTATTGCTCGACGGACGGTCAGCGATGATTCTTCAAGTGCTCTTCTATGCTCGACGAAACTCACGAAGCATAGCTTCTGCCACATTTCCCAGCCGACCCAGAACTTCATCTTGATTGATGTCGGGTGTTCGTCTAGTTGCAAATGCGAGACAAATTAGGTGAGTGCACGGAAGTAACAGCAGCAGTAAAGACTATACGAGGCTGAGGATATTGGGGGGTAAATCTAGTCGACTGTAGATGTAGTCGAGATATGCTCAAGAATAAACAAGTCAACAACCCATCACAAGGAATAAAGGATCGCTCGTTCGCTTTTGGTTGGCAAGGAAGCGTAGCGATGAAGACGGATGGTTGACAGGACATGGCAGGAAAGGAATATAGCAAGCAAAAGACTAGTACGCGGTTCAGTCCGGTCGAGAATGGAAGGCAGGCGTGGGTTTCCTGGAAGGTGCGATGCCATGTGCCTTCCTTTTTGGGAAGCATGGGGAAGTACGGGTTGCGGAATAATGCGATACGCAACGCTCTCAGTATCGAAGTAAGCCTACTAAAACAGGGTAAATTAAGTACGAGCATAAATTACTACTTTAAGACGACAAAAATAAAATCATAATGAAAAAAAAAAAAAGAAAGATGTGGTCGTTCCACCAAATAGCCCATTTCCCTGTAACGAAACGGTGTCATCTGGCGACGCCATCCCAGGGTGGAGGAGTCTCTGCAGAATTGCTTCCCTCAAGGGTCACCTCCATTGCTTAGCGTGTTGTAGCGATCGTGGACTACTCGCACGAGTACAACGACGACCCCGGGATTCGTACCAGGCACCAGTCTCGCTGGCCGAAGCCGAAGCAAGGTCACGTGCTTAGCAGCGAACCTCCCACTAGGTTATCCATGACAGATCATTGTATATTTTCCAAATATAATATATACCCTTAATTTCCAGCCCTGTATGACATCAATGTGTTCAAAGTTTTGTACGCAGCAATTAACTAAACGATCAATCAGGAGTTTTACATATGTGGTGGAAATAAGTTTCCATCCGGGTACTTCGAGATCTCTGGTCCTTTGAATTAATCCCTTGTTCAGGGTCCGTCCCAACACGGAGCGCCGTGCCTGAATGCAACTGTACTCCATACGAGTGCTGATCATGTGCCTCGGCCTCACCCCTCCACAATAATCCCGGACTCTTTTCATTCAATACCCGATTCTCTTTCACCTGGTCTCCTAATTTCGATCAATTTTTGAATATCGCATTCATCCGGTCTCAAAATGGTGCCCTTCCGTAACTTCTTGGCCAGAAAATCCGGTGCTTTCAACGGCACGCAAACCGAGAATAACAACAATGAGAACGAGCCTCCTTCCACGAATAGCCAGCGCGGAACTCCCCTGAGTGTCAGGACGAGTAGCGACACCCCCGATCCTCCAGAATACAAATTGAGTGGTAGGGCATTTACTTGCGATATTCGATAGCATCTAGATTTGATGACTGATCCTCGATGCGCTACAGTTGTCGATGACAATGGTTCTTATCTGCCGGTATGATTCGCCATATTTCGCATCCTTACCATGTAGAGACTAAGACTTTTACGGATAGCCCTCACCACCAGAGAAACAAAGCTTTTGGAGCAGGTACCCTGGTTCAAACAAGTCGTCAAATAATCATCGGAGCCTTGTCAATGACAATGAGCCATTCTCGATATCTCGCGAATCGTTCGATTCTTATCGTCGGTCCTTTGTGAGTAATGCGCTCTATCATCTCCCAACTAACCAGACTCATCGAAATTTTATCTTGTAGGATATTTCTGCCCGTTCCCCCGTGAGCTATAGTGACACAATGCCATCCCGAACTTCCCTCGACTCGCGCTTTTCCCGTATCACATCGCCTTCTCTGGGCCACAACGGATTTGACAGGCCTGAACCAATGGAAGAGGAGCAATTCGAAGACGTCGGGCTCACTGATGACGAAGTGAAGCCACCGCCGAAAAAGAAAAACGTGTTCTCGCGATTTGGCGATTTGAATTTCGCAAACTCGAGCGACTCTCAGTCTTCAACTGGTTCAAAAATCTCGTCCCCCTTTGGTTTTCATCTCCCGGGAAGGAAACGAGGACAGAGCGGTGCAGGGTCTGAGTTAGGCACGGTGAACCCATCATCTGCCGACCCTAGTGTAAATGGACAGTAATGCGGTATGCATTGGTTTGGAATATGCAGGCGTTGGGAGTTATATATCCGTTCGAACATAATTGATGCGACTATCCTACGCAATTTTCATACACTATGGCACTTCAATGTCCATTCAGTGCTATGGCCACCATAGCGAATAATTAACACCATCTAACCCCATTGTAGATCAGTCATCCTTCTTCTAGTTCATAAGAACCCACGCGGAGTCCCTGGTATGATTATGATTACCCTTTTGAGACGCTTATCTCACGATAGATACCGCAAACAGTGCAAACATTGCTCTCACCGCCCTGCAGAAAAAAACTTCCCCGGCAGTAAAAAGAAATTGCAGCAAAAAAAAAAATCCCCGGGCAGTTATTCACATCGGAATAACCAAATATCAATCGCAAATCAATCAATTCAGGATGGCCGGTTTGAAGCGTACCGGAGACGCCCGCGACGATCGCGATGGCAAGCGGACGAAAGTGAAGGGAGGCGCTGTCCCTCTACAGAAGATCAAAGCGGCCGCGCCTGTGAAGAAGGCGGTTTCCAAGCCTCCCAAGACTGACTCGAAGAAGGATTTCGCCAAGTCTGGGAAGACGGTTCAGAAGAATGGGAAGAGCAAGAAGGTGCAAAAGGAATCTGAAGAAGAGGAGGATGAATTCGACCTTGACGATCTCTCAGACTCCGACGATGAGAAGGATCAGGATGAGGATATCAATATGGGCGGGTTGAGTGATGGGGTTAGCGATGATGATGATGATGAGGAGGAGGATGAGGAGGAGGAGGAGGAGGAGGATGATTATGATGATGATGAAGAGGACGAGGAGGAAAAGAAGTCTAAGGCCGAATCGAATGGGAAAATCTCGGAGACTGAAAAGAGTATGCTAGTATCGCATCCCAAGATATGGATCAATGGCTAACGAGTCTATGCAATCTTTTAGACAATAACTCGCGCGAATCGCACATAAAACAAAAAGCCCTCCAACAAGAGCGCAAAGCCGCCAAGCCCAATGCCGACATCATCGCCCGATCCAAACAGCTCTGGGAACGTCTACGTCGGAAATCACATGTTCCACTCGAAGAGCGGAAGAAGCTTATCGCAGAACTCGATGGGATTATTAGCGGCCGTGTGAAGGATTTTGTTTTCAAGCACGACTCGGTCCGTGTCATCCAAACAGCCTTGAAGTACGCCAACACCGAACAACGGAAGCAGATCGCACGTGAACTCAAGGGTAGCTACGTCGAGCTGGCACAGAGTCGGTACGCCAAGTTCTTGATTGGAAAGCTGATCGTGCACGGAGATGCCGAGATCCGGGACATTATCATCCCCGAGTTCTATGGCCACGTCAAGCGTCTTATTCGTCACCCCGAGGGTTCTTGGATTCTGGATGATATATACCGTCAGGTCGCGACTAAGGATCAGAAAGCCAACCTGCTTAGGGAATGGTACGGGCCGGAGTTTGCGATTTTCAGGGATAAGAGCGCAGTGCCGTCCGCAGACTTGTCCGAGATCCTCTCAAAGAACCCGGAAAAGCGATCGCCAGTGATGCACTTCCTGCACGAACTGATTAACCAGCTGGTTCAGAAGCAGTCCACGGGATTCACGATTCTGCACGATGCAATGTTGCAATACTTCCTGAACACGAAGACGGGCAGTACCGATGCCAGCGAATTTATCGAGCTGCTCAAGGGTGACGAAGAGGGTGATTTACTTAAGAACCTGTCTTTCACCAAGTCAGGATCTCGGTTGTTGTGCCTTGCTCTGGCTCATTCGAACGCAAAGGACCGGAAGCTGTTGATCAGAAACTTCAGAGATACGGTTAAGGTGATGGCAAGCGACCTTTACGGGCATACCGTCATTCTGACAGCCTTCGAAGTGATCGACGATACCAAGCTTACTGCAAAGACTTTCCTCACGGAGCTGCTGAACCAGAACGATGATGCAGAGACTAGAAACGAGGAGCTGATGTACCAGGTGAACGACCTGACGGGCCGTATTCCCATCCTCTTCCCATTCGCCGGTGACCGCGTCAAGTGGCTCCTCCCAGATTCAACCTCAGAGGCCCTTAAGGAAATCCGTGAGGTCCGCAAGGAGACCTCGAAGAAGGACCCCGAAGTCCGCCAACAAGAACTCGCCAAGGCAGCCTCGCCAACACTTCTCGAACTGATCGCCGCCCGCGCCGACTCCCTCCTCGAGACAAGTTTCGGCTGCCAACTCCTTTCCGAAGTCCTCTTCGACGCTGACGGTGACAAGACCGCCGCCTTGACAGCCGTCGCTGAAGCGGCCAAGTCGCGCTCCGACACCAAGGACGCGCCGTTTGTGGGACGACTACTCAAGTCCCTCGTGCAAGGCGGTCGCTTCAACCCCGCAACCAAGTCTGTCGAGAAGGTCCAGCCACCACTTAACTTCCACGCACACCTGTACGAGCAAATCCAGAGCGAGATCATGTCATGGGCCACTGGCTCGAACGTATTCGTCGTCGTGGCACTGGCAGAGTCAGACGAGTTCGAGAAGAAGAACGAACTTCTGAAGACGCTGAAGAAGAACAAGAAGGCGCTGGAGAAGGCCCTTGCCAATTCCGCAGCTGAGGCAGGCAAGGACGGAAAGAAGGGCAAGGCTGGTCCTACGAGTAGCGGAGCGAGGTTGTTGTTGGAGAAGGTTTAATAGACATGTGCATTTGAGCGATTCTATTGGTATATTGTTTCTCTTGATATTTGGCCCTGGATAGGGCTTTGTACAGATTTTGTTTGCGGTCAGGAAAAAGTCATTTCGATATTTAACTTGTTCGGCATGATTCGCTTGTACATTTAATACTGTTCGAATCGATATCTATACGGTGTATTACTGCATGTGTCTCATTTCGCCAACACATGTAGGATCCGAGATGAGAATGTTAAATGTCCCGGAGGCCCACATGAAGTTTAATCCTGTTTATACGAGATTTTACGAAAGTCATTATTTCACCTGTGCGGATCCAATTCGGGTATCCATGGGTTGAATATATAGAACCGCAGTTCCGTATCTAAGCCCTAGCTTCATAACAAGCTGCAACTTCTGAACCATAGCCACAACGAAGATTCCACTTCCACGGTAAACAATAGTTATCTGGTCTTCCTAACGCTGCTTATAGCGAACCATACCCTAAGTGAGTTCTGCAGCACGTGATAGGCACTTCTCGATCTGTCATTTGAGAAAGACAGCTGATTATTTACCTGAAATGGAATAAACAGAGACATCACAATGAGTACGAGTCAATGATATATGTACTGAGATGTCATTCCACGTGCTCCGTATCAAGTACGAAAGGGGAAGATAAAGATGGACAGTACCCAACCAATAAGAAGCATCAGCCCCACCAAATAAGCCAAAGTTAGGGGTCACGTGGAGATGGAAGGTTGCGCCCTTCTAAAACGGGTATAGCTTCAGGAACAGGGGGATACATTTATATCCCCTTCGGGTGCTTAAAACGCTGCCAGACGCCAAATGCCGATTCAAAAGGGAGTAGGAAGCCCGTTCACACTAATAATTATAGATAAATGCCAATGGCTCCATTCTAACGTTCGCCGTTTTGTCCCTCACCGTCGTCTTCGCAATTGGACCGTCTCTCCTTTTCTTCAACCCGCACAGCTTAAAGAAAAAAACCCGCTCTCCGTTTGACAGCAAATAAACGAACCGAAGAAGACAAACGACGGGCACCATGGCGGCTACACCGACTGACGATGCCCAACGTCAACCTCCGGTGATCCCTCCATCACCAACATTGACGAACCCCGATATGATCTTGCCTGAGAACGAAGGCGAGCGCGAATCGCAAACCCCGTCTCCGCCATTCAATCTCCCCTCTCTATCGCATCTGCAGGCGTTCTATGGATATACAAATAATAATAATACTCTTAATCCGAATAATGATAATAATAATGATAATCACCTGGCCGTTGCCGGCGCGTCTTCCATTGGCGTCGCCTATCCCCTCGCTAATACTGGCAATACTCGATCCTCGAAGAAGAACTTTTCGCGTCACACGGGCCACCGCTTGTCGGATATAGGGGAGGAGGATGGGCCGGGGTCCGTGCCACCTTCGCGGTCATCGTCGCGGGCTGGTCGATTTCCAGTGAACACGCCTTCTACGGGGCAGGATTGGCGGGGGATAGCTGGCTCTCCGGCGACGCGAAATCGGACAGGGGAGGAGAGCGAGATGGTCAATAATGGTGGCCAAGCGCAACAATGGCAAGGGTCAGATCAGAAGGCGGTTCCTGGGAAAGTGCATTCGCTGCATATGGGTGTGAACGATATGAATAACCACAATGTGAATGGCCGGGGCGGTACGCCGCTTGCCCCGGTTGCTGAGGGGGACGGTCCGGGGGAGGAATTCTCGTCAGTGATTCTGAGCAGTGAGGCGGAGAGGATTCTGGATAATGCGAAAAAGAGACTTACGGTGCGTGCAAGAAACTGGTTGAATTGTATTGCGCGCGAAACTGATGTATTTAGCTCATGGAGGGAAACCTTACCAGAGCCCGTTCGTCGATGCGATCTCCGTCCATGTCGGCGTCAGCCTCGCCTTCACCACAGCTGGGACTTGGCCAGCCGGTAGGCGGGCTATATCGCACGATATCCAATTCAGACCGCCAAGCTTCCGCTGCCCTTCGTCCTCGTCCGATGTACAGCACCTACCAAGATGCGGCTGGTAACAGACACTCCCGAGTACTTAGCGAGACCAACCTCCCGTCAGGACAGAACACCTCTGCCACCGAAGCCAATGGCATCTCCCGCTCCGTCAGTGCAATGGGAACGACCACCCTCTCGAGAGACGACAAGTCATTCCGCTATGAACCAACAAGGGCATATCTCACCCACCGGGCGTCTACACCATTGATGCAACAACACAGAAGCTCGCCAGCCCCCAACAGCAACAGCTCGCGTTCGAAGCAGAGCACACCGACATCACCGGCAGGATTGGGTATTGTATCAGACGGAGAAAACCAGGCCAAGATCAACAACATAGACGACTTCAACTCGGTCTATCCCGCGGATCCACCTTCGCGCACGCAGTCGCAGCTCCAAGTGCGCGATCTTCAGGACCAGATGAAGGGTCTTCATATCAAAATCTCATCGTTGAAGGTCAAGGCGCAAGAGGACGGTCTTCGCCGTCGCAGTCTACAAAGTCTCAGGACGCCAAGTCCTCTCACAGATGCGGAGTCGTGGTATGCGCATGCTATGGATTATAAGGACCGGCGCGGTCACTTGAGCCCAAATCCGAGGGGTTCTCGTTTATCGTTCGAGAGTGCCCAAGAAGTGAGCCAGAAAACGCCTAGTTCTAAGAGTCAGTCGCCGCGCACTGTTGAGAGCGATGAGCCAGTAATCGCAAATGAACCCAAGAAGATAGATACAAGCCCCCAGATCAGCGAACAACCCTCCAACGAGAGTCTTTACCAAGACGCGGAAGAGGGTGGATTTGACGACTCTGATGACGCTGAAATCAACCGGGAGGAGTTGAACGAAATCCTCCGGGAACCTCTAGATGACGACCTGGACGATCCAGCCTTGGGGCCTTTCCCAGGAACTTCCAATGCCGATGCGACACCTCACGAGGAGCGCGAGGATGCGTTTGATTACGAGCATTTTATCCTGCATAGTGCGCTGGGTAACTACTCGCGCTCGAAACTACGTCGCGCGAGCAACATCTCCAATTCGTCTGTGGAGACCACACGACCGGTGCACAATCGTTCTACGCGACACTCGCGGGCTAACAGCGGAGCATCAGTGTCTACTGATGCTACTTTTGCTACTGCCGCAGAGGAGGGTGATTTCAATGGTGTTCTATACTGGGACCGGAAGTTCAACGATGGTAAGCCTCTTTAACAATCTCAAATTGACCGCCAGCTAATTTTTCGCAGAACTCCGCGCCCGCCACCACTACTCCCCCAGCGACGAAGACATCCCCATTGACGCCGAATCCTTCCCCGAGGAAGAAATGGGCACCCCCAAAGCCACCCGCCGCGAACCCCCTGGCCGCATCAACGGTCACATCCCCACCTCAACCGGTTCCCTGGAGCCACCACCCCCGCGCTCCGACACCACGGGGTCCGCGACCCCAACCGCCCTCGCCTCGTCACTTGTATCGACGGTACGCGCAGCCTCGAGCAGTCCCTACTCGCCTATAGAGCCGAACACGGGGTTGAACAATGATGATGAACGGTTACTGGAACATCTGTTCCAGAGTCTGGGGAACGTGTGTATGGACTTGCAGAGTATCACGACGGGGCCGGAGCCAGACGAGAAGGCAGTTAGGGTGTTGAGGAGGCGATTGGATGCAGCGAGGAGGGTTTTGGATGGGGAGTTGGATGCTTAACTTTGTTTTGGAATATTTTTTTTGGTTTGGTTTGGTTGTTGTTGTTGATGTTGGTTGGTTGGATTGATTGATGATACCCTTTTGATGTCTTTGGACGTTGGTATACATATATATAAGACGTAATGTCTACTGATGTAATCGATATATACGATGTCGAGTTTACAGTTCTTCTGGAATAGTAGTAGTGATAATACTAAAATCGGTAAGCCGATCACCCCACCACACGTGGATTAGACGCGACACGCGAACACACGCGCCCCTAATCATCTTCGGCATCGCATCGCATCTACGCATTGTTGCTCTTCCTTTGTCTAGATAAGCGGGCGCATACCGACTCCATGCGCCTGAATAATTGATCCTATCGATTGGACAAACATTGAATCTGCACAGCGCCGACTCCACCTACCTATCGAACCGCAACGCAACGCAACGCAAACACAACCCCTCCACCATCCTCCAACAAACCAAACCTTTCGCAACAAAAAACCAACAAAATGACATCCCGCCGCCTCCTCATCTTCCAAGAAGCCCGCAACCCCCAGAACCCCTCCGAACTCATCTACCTCCCCGTCAACAAACTTGGTCTCCCGATCTGCGGCCCTGGTCCTGAACTCCCTTCGATCCTCGAACTGCCACTGCGAATTCTGCGCGCGTTTACGGAGATTTTCAACCAGCCGAAGTTCAAGGGGTGGTACGTTTTTGCCCCTGTGTGTAGATTGCGTTGCGTTGGTTTATACGCGGGAGTATAGCGGGGTGCTAATAAATGAACGATGTAGGGCGATTATATCCGCAGGTCCATACCACGATGTCTCGGAAGAAGGAAAATACTACGCCGTTGTGCTGGAGCAGGTGAGGGATGCATTGAATAGCAGTGGTGGACCGAGGGATTCGGTGGCTTCGTTGGCGGGTTGATATCTTTTACTTTGGCTCTTTGCGCTGGGTATTGTTTACGTCTACTTCTTTGTTGTATTCTGCAGTTGATACACTTGTATACATATGATGACGACGACGATGATGATTGTTTATTTGCTTGTTTGGTTAATGGATATGCATGGTTAATGGTAATGACCTAATGGGATGTGTTTGTTTGTTCGATTTGTTAGACTTGATATTCACAGCCCTACTTTTAGTACCTCCCACAAATACCCCTCGGCTTCTTCCCCCCCTCTCTTCTCCTACATCCTTATCCTCAGGTCAAAAGTACTCTACACAGCCAAAATGACCGTAAGTCCACACCACCCCATCCCATCTCACGAACTAACCCTCACAGGAACAAACCCAACCCCAAACCCTCCTCCTAATCTTCCGCAAAGAATCCCCCGATCTCTTCCACCTCCTCAACGAAACGGGCCTTCCAATCTCCGCAACCTCCCCGCTACTCATCTCCCAAACGCAGGGCAAAACCCTCGTCGTCGCGCCGTTGCTCCTCGTCGCTGTTACAGAGGCGATGCGTGCGAATCAGGATGTTTTTGGGGGGTTGTAAGTTTCGTTGGATTTGGTTTGCGCTGCGTTCGACCATTCTATACTAGTAATAAACTTGGATAAGTTGTGCTAATGGGCAAGGTGACGATGGTAGTGAATACCTAATGAGCTGGACGGCAAACGACTTCCGCCACTTCTACGTGATTCTCGAGAAGCGTCCCCCTCCCAAGGCTAAATCAGATGATAACGACTCTTCCTCGCCGTGGGGTGATAAACCCGATGACCAGAAGTCAAACTCGGGTGGTTGGGGTGATAACAACAACGACACGAACAATAACAACAGCAATGACCAGAATGGGAACTCGGGTTCGGCTTGGGGAGACAATAACAATTCTTCGAATGATAACAACAACAGCGCCAGCAATGATGCCTGGGGCGTTCCTCCCAGTAGCCCCGTGAAGGATAACAGCAGCAATAACGCTGGATCTGAATTCAAGAACCACGAGTGGCCTGCTGGCATGGTGAATGCGAATACCCCGAATGGCAATGGTAATGGTAACGGAGGCGGACGTGGACGCGCTGTTAGCGGGACTTCTGATTGGGATGTGCGCGATTGGGCGAAGAGTCCGTCAGAGGTGGGAGGAGCTAGTACTGGTGCTGGGGGAGGTGCTTGGGGAAGTTCTGGTGGTACGCCTGGTAGTTCCAAGGGAGGTGGTGGTTGGTAGTACCTCTGTGTGCTGTACTCTGTGGTATGATGTCTAGCAGATAGTAATAGATGAATGGCAAGTGAATACAGTTTGGATATTATTATAGCAGCAGCGTAAATGAAAAACCACCAGGAAAAAGACAACGACCTTCCTGATCATTCCTAAAAGAACCATATAAAGAGAAAGAAAGTGCTATTCCGCTGATAATCATAACCATAGATCATATGGATCATTCAGTTTTCCTTAGCTATTAGCTAAAAAGTAGCGACATTATGCATAAATATTAGCCGGCGGCAGCAATTTCGCCCCATACCGCAAATCAAATGACCGCGAGTCATTCGGATCGAACATGGCAGCTTGTCGTTGTTCAAGGTAGATGGCTAAAAGGTCAGCATTCGCTGCGATAAACGAGGAAGAGGTGACTTACGAGACACCTGAACCATCTCAAACCATCTCACAGCATTCTCATCACTACCGTCCACCGCCTTCAAAAATCCCGTTTCCGGTCGTGGAGTGGCCTTTGGCGGCAGGCTGCGCATCTTGAGCAACATGTGCAGAATGTCCGAGAAGCGGTCGCCTTGGTTGGAATAGTATGGAGGACGCTTGTCCAATGGCCAGCGTTGCGTAAAGGTGTCATCGTCCCAGGAACGGAAGAGCCAGCATGCCCGCTCCACGCAGTTCAAAAGGATAAGGGCCACCAGGAAAGTTTCGAACCAGCCGCTTTGCTGGCGCTGAAGGAGTCTGCGTTCAAGATCGTTCATGACAGACTTGCTGAGTTGCGAAGCACGCTTCTCTGTCGCTGCCCGCAGCTGGCTGCATAGAAGGGAATAAGATTCTGGGTTTGTGATCTCATCAATCGGCATACGCCCGTCATCGGAGGGCTGTGCAAGAGAGTGCATCGAGGTCGGCGGCAGAGTGGGGTTACAGTATGTTTTCCAACGGAGTTCAGAATCGACCAGGATGTGTGTTGCAACCCAGAGCTCAAGCACGCGTTCCAGGAGAGTGTCCTATAAAGGTCAGATTCTGTGTTTCTTACCGAGGAATCTCGACAAACCTTCTTCACTTGGCTCAACTCTGAGGCCAGCAGTAGAGTAGGCTTCATAAAGTCGGATGCTTCTCGCTCGTAAAAGAATGGAGCAGTCTTTTTAATGTACATTTCAAGCTTGCCCGGCAGATCATCTGCATCGCTGTCGAGCAGATGCAACTCATGCAAAGGCCCCTGGAATTGGTCTTCCCCAAGGCCTTGAAGCTGCGGGTCCAATGCTGACACGGATGGCTTGTGCCCTTGGAGACCGCTGAATGTGACAAAGATCATGCTCTCTTCGAAATGCGTCACTTCGATGCGACCAGCATAGTGTTCGAACTTGACTTGGTTTCTGATACTGCTCACATCATGGTAGGCAAGCGTTGCGTGCAGGTCTATGGCAGTCAGCTAATGTCTCAAAGAGAGAGAAAATAGGGGAACGTACTTGCGTTGTAGAGTTCAAATTCTTCAGCAATACGTGTCCTGATACACGGATGCTTCCAAAGACGCGCACTTTCAACGCTGGCGCAGGTCGTACACGGGCTGTCACCGGAGCACTGAACAAGTCAATATCGACCCTAATACTCACATCGGAATGAACATACCGGCTTCTTAAGCATACGACAACGAATGCATGCACCCCGTTTCCTAACTTCCTGAACCTCCCTACGACGAGCCGCAGAGAACCGTCCGCGCACCTTGGGTTTTGACGGCTTGGTCGAGTTACCGAACTCATTAACAAACCCCTTGGCCTGGGAGTTCGGATTCATAGCAATCGGACGAGGGAAAGTAGCGGCCCGTTGCGTGGCAGCGGTCAACGAGGGATCGTGTTCTTGGAGACTTTCGAAGAGGAGCTGTTCATGGGTAGAGAGCTGTTGGTTCCAAGGCGCCAGTCTTGATAGACCCTCTCCAAGACCTGTACCATCGTGGTCCAACGACAAGCCTTGTGGGACCATCTCACTGGCCGATGCGGCAATCATCGAGAGTTGCGACTGGCGAGCGTTCGCTCCAGGATCAGGTGTCAATGATGCCTCCAACTGAGGAGATGCGGACGAGGTTTGATCTTGCGAGGTATTCGGAAGAGCGGGGATACCGGACGTGCTGGGTTGAGGAGAGTCTGGGACTGTTGTTTGTTAATCAAGTCCACAATGCAGACGCGACAATCAACTAGCCAACTTACTTTGTGGCTTGATGTCTTCTTCAAGATTATCCGGCTGGATCGGATTACCCTGGAAGCCTTCTGCCTCGAGCGCTGGGTCGACGACAACAGTCTTACCCCCGACAGTGGACTGGGTGTACGCGGGAGTCCCATTGCTGTTGCCATTGTTGTTCCCACCATTGTTACCATTGTTACCCCCCTGACCCCGTTTACCGGTATCGGACGCGCCCACCTGTCTCGACGCCTCGGCCAAAACGTTCAAACCATCAAAGTTCTGACGAGTGGTAAAAGGCAGATCATCGACACCTTTGCCTTTTGCCGCCCTTGCAAGGTTCGGATCTTTGTTTAGATCGCCGTCGGCCAGGTCGGGAAGTTCATGGAGTCGTAGCAGGACGCGTTGGCGGTCACGGAGGGGAATGGCCTGGCATTTCTTGACCAGATGGTTGGTTAAGCTATCGATGCGACCTTTGGGGAATTTCTCGCCGCAGGCCTTGCAGGTGTGTTGGTAGCGATTACTGGCATCCTCGAGCTTCTGGCCGCGAATGAAGAACTCGAGAATGAGCTGGTTTGGTTTGCGACCCATTGCGGGTGTTTTAGTCGAGGCGTCTATGGTTGCGATGGGAGAGGGTTGTGGCGTCGTGTTGTTGTATTATTATTATTGTGGTGTTTGTGCGAAATCGAGGAACTAACACGTAATGCGCAAAGCGAAACCACGAGAAAACAGAGAGTCAAGTAGCAGACTCCAAAGCAACCCTACCAACAAACCTAGGGTTAGTATAGTTTTTGTAGGGATCGTGGCAGAATCAATAATACTGCCGCAAGAATCAAGACCGGAATTGATAGAGGGGTGTGGGTGGTCGAAACTCGATGGCAAAAAAGGGTGTGGCAGCCACACGGCGAGGAAAACGCACCACTTGCGCAATTCTTTGCTGGGATCAATTTCCTTATCAATCAACGTCGAGAACAAAAAAGACCACTCCAAAACACAACAGTAGCTGAACTTTTGGTCACCGCGAAATGTGAGACGAACGCCCGTTACGTCGAAGGATGGCAAAAACACGCCGACAGTGGGCGGTCTGGAAACAAGGCAAAGGCGGCTTGCTGCGATGGCTTCACCGCACAAAAGGCGGTGATGAGATCGGTCAGAGTCGAGATTTACCAGAGATGAAAATATACGAAGAGTATACGGTTGATGGATGAGAGAAGGATGGAAGATGGCGGGTGTTGATGGCGAAGACGAAGATGAGAGAAGAAGGAAGGAGAGAATTCCAGTGACGAGCTCGACTGTACTACAGCTCTTACTACTCAGCTATCGCTACAATAGGCAAGAGACCGCTCTTCCACTGCAATCCACTTTACACGATAACAAAATAATTTTCATCAATTTTTTAATGATTCAGTTTTACCCTTTCTAAGGGTTTCCTTTTTCTATAGTAATAGTGTGCATTGCGGGCTTCCTCTCGTCTGTATGGATACACATCTCCAGATCCATCTGCACTCCCGTCACCGAACAAATATCATGCATTAGCGATTCTAGATCTAGCAATAGCAGGCTCACATCACGCCCCACGTCTCCAGAATAAAGATTTCAGCAAATACGATGCTCAGGAGGCCGCCAAGGCACGCCCAACAGCTCAAAGATGCGTCGTTCATCTCGTCCCTCGATCAAACGTCCCTCTGCCAACTTCTTCCGCTGCTCTCCACGCAAAACGTCCGCATAGAGCCCTCGTTGACTAAGATGCATGCCCTTCTTACTAGCTAAGAGACGCATGCTGCGGTTAAATATGTCGTTGCCCGTGAAGTAGATTAGCGCCGCTCCGATCTGGGATCCAGGCACGAAGAGCAGATCGATCCGTCGCCAAATCGGGCTGCCGGGTAGTGCGGACGCTCCGTGCCATTTAGATCCATCCCCACGGGACGTGCTAGCTAAGCTGGCTTGAAGAAATCCCTGCTGGAATAGGTTCAGGACTACGACTTCCATCATTAGGGTGCGAATCTGCTCAATGGTTGCGTCGGGTTTAGTGATTAGCATGTCGATGTCTCCCGAGCTGGCGGCCCCTCGTCGGTATGATCCACTGATTATGGCTTGCATATTGGGATCGGCCTTGTGTATGGCTTTTTGGACAATGGCACAATGTGCTTCCACTTCTTTCCGTGGAATACGTTGCGCGAAATCGTCATAGTGATCGACTCCAATCCGTTGCGACTTGGTCAGGGTCGCTTTCGTTTTCAAGTCATTAAGTGTTTTGTACCCTTCAGCGACCCATCGAGATGCTTGAGAGACGCCGGCGCCATATACTCCCAGAAACTTCTGGAGAATCAGGTCCTCCGGTGAACAGTTGGCATTCTCTAAGCGACGTAACCGGTTCGTTAAAACAATCTCCTCGACCTTGTCTGCCAGACGTGGCCCAATTCCCGTAATCACCCTAGCTTGTGTCCGTGTTACGATCCTCTTGGGTTGTCTACGAAGAGCACTAATGGCCTTGCGATAGGCAATCACTCGCCAATGATCTGCAGTTCTCTCGTAGTAATCGAGCATTTGCTGCAAAACCTCGATCGTTCGGCTGTTAGGGCTCTTGGAATCCAAATTCATCTCATGTTTCTGCATGCATGCAAATCGTTGCTGCCATGATTCAACCACTAGGTCGCGCTTTTGCACGAATTTCCCTTTTTTCCCTCCTGTTTCAGAGTCGGACTCTAAATCTGCTGTACTTGTATCTTCCTCTCCAGGTTCTAACTCGTCCAAAGGCTGTTATAGTCAGCTAAAGCATCATGAAGGTAATAACCAGTCAACTCACTAGGTCTTTCGTGACTTTGGTTTCCTCGATGATATCATCTAGGGCATCGCGTTCACGAGCAGGACATTCTTCATGCGCGCGGAAAGGCTCTGGCTCGAGTTGCTGTCGCTGGACTGGTCCCTGAACTGATCGATTATCCTGGCCACTCGACATCTGCTCTGACTCTGTCGGAGTATATTGCAGCTGCCCCTTTGGCGGCTTCAGAGGTAGAGAATCAGGCAGTGATTCCTTAACTTTAATAGACGACTCCTTAACCACAGAAGGTGTCAGGAGCCCACTGACACGAAACCGCGATTGCGCAGGATTAAGCAAACATCGAAACTTGAGACACTCAGCAGGATAGCCTTCATCTACCAGGGCGATTGTACTCGGAAAAGTGTCCAGCTTCATATGACGTACGAGATCCTCATACTTCAATCCCTTATCGACAATCACATGGGTCACATTGTCTCCCCACGACCTAGCCCAATTGGCACCGTATTCCTGTACGCGCTGGATTCGCAGACGTCGCACGGGCGAGACATCGCTGTTGGGGAAGAAGACTAGACGCAGGTTAGTCCTTAACTCCTCATCCAACACATGGAAATGGGAGGCAACTAACAGAATACAAGACCCTTGAAGATCTGCTGCTGTTCCGGTACGGTCCTGGCGGCATAGGTCCGTCTCCTCTTACAAGGAGGGCCCTCCTGTGCCCTCTCGGATAGAGTCCCAGTTGTCTTTGTGCTCTTCAGCAATGGTGGTCTCTTCGCCATGGACACCATCTCGTCTGCTCTAGACGCAGTTTCACTCCGTGACGGAGACTCGGGCACCGTATTCGTATAGGAGAGTTCCAAACTCGCCGAAGCCGACGAAGAAGTAGACATAAACGAAGGCGTAGGATCCAAAACTTCCGGGCTTCTTCTCGAAAACCTTATAAGACGAGCAAAGTCATCACCACCACAATCGTTATCGTTATCTGTCAAATCATTCAACTCGAGTCCTTTGAAGAAAGTCTCTTTATGAATATTTTTAGTCGTCGCTTCCCCCATTTTCTGGGTTGTCTGGAGTTCGACAGTAAGATTTGGTCAGCCATGGATAATCTTGTGCAGCCTGCTGCCTAGAAAATGAATAACGGTAATGTAAAATGTGGTCGAGTTGTGAACGTCTTAATGTACCACGGTCAGGGCCGGGGGAAAAACCATGGAACGGCGCGAAGTCACGAGACCACGCTGATAGGTGATAACGTCGGAGTTGAAAACATCGCGGAAGGACCAGCGGGGAGGTCGTCAATCACTCCGGTCAATATGTGGAAGCGCTCGATATCTCTCTCGTCCTCGGCAGGATATTCCCTTTTGCAAGGGGGCCGCTGTCTCAGCTGTCAATTCCGCAATCCTACCACCGCTGCTCTTCTCCGTTCGAGGTCATCGCTACGTTACTACTCGACTCCGAGTCAGAAAGAAGACGAGCCGACATCTACTCCCTCAAACTCCTCGAATCGAGTCCAATTCAATCAAAACCCATCCCAATTGCAACCGAACAAACCAAATGAACAGCAAAACGCACCCCGCGCCCTGGACCGCCCAATCGGTTCCGTGATCCCACCCCAAGAAGGCCAAAACACCGGCCTTGACGAACGATCCCTCCGACAAAGACGAGATGACTTTGTCAGCTACGATAGACATATTGAGCGGCGGAAGGAATTGTATGCCTCACCTCTTTCCCCCGGTCACAAATGACACGGACTAATGCTAGTGACGTACAGGACAAAGCAAGTCGCAAAGCCCTACTTCCGTGAATGGACCAACATGCGTTACCATGAAGGCAAAACCTTCCTCTCGAACATCCGTCTCTTTAAACGCGATAAAGCCCTCTACTTCCCCAACATGTTTGGCATTACGCTCGCCTCTCCCAAACAGCCGCAGAACACGACTTCGCTCTTCAGCGGCCGGATCTCCGTTGTGAATGTGTTTTCGAGTGTCTGGGCTGAGACGCAGGTTGCTACTTTCACTAGTGAAAAGCACAACCCGGGACTTTATAAGATATTGAATGGTGTGAAGGGAGGTGTGAAGGTTGCGCAGAAGGTTGATATTAATTTGGAGGAGAATAGGTTTAAGGCGTGGTTGGTGAGGATGTTCATGTGGCAGATAAGGGGAAAGTTTGCGAAGGAGCAGCATGATCGGTATTTCCTGGTGAGGAAGGGGATTACCGATGGAATTAAGGAGAGCATTGGGATGATGAACAGCAAGGTTGGGTATGTCTATCTCTTGGATGAGAACTGTCGCATTCGGTGGGCTGGCAGTGGCCCTGCTCAGGGACCGGAGATTGATGCTTTGAACAATGGTGTCAAGAGATTACTTGAGGAGAAGAGAATAAGCAAAGAATCAGAGATGCCGGCAGAGACTTGGAGGGACGCAGATAAGGCCAAACCCAGGGTCATCGTATAATTAGTTTGGTATGTACAATAGCATAGATGTGTATAATGAGAAACCACGCTCCATCCAAAGCATTATTAAGTATGTGTTCGAGTAAGATACTCCGTTCGAACGCCTGACCCATATAAACAAGCCCATCCCAATCAACAGAATGCACAACGCAAAAGACGGAGGAAATCATCTAAAAATCAATAACATCAAGAAACAAAACCCAACAAATGCCCCCAAAATAATCGCATCCCTCCTCCTCTTCGACCCAATCTTCCCAATCAAATGATTCACCCCAGGAACCTTACTCGCAGCTCCCACAATCCTCCGATTAACACTCGCCAGCGTCTCCCTCTGCAACCCGAAATTCTCATTAATCGCATACGCCTGACTCAACACTCCATCCATTACGCTATGGCTCTGGTCGATCCGCCCCCGTTCCTCAAGCATGTAATCCGCCTCTGCGGCGGCGGGGTTGGAGGCGCGGTAGGCGTCGATGTCGGAGCGGACATTGGAGAGGAGGTTTGCGCGGTCGCGGGTCTCGGCGATGGCGGAGGTTAGACGGTTTAGTTCGCGGCGGTGGTCGGTAAGGATTTCGCGGTGGCGGGTTAGGTTGTTTTGTTTGAGGGCGGAGGAGGTCAGGGTTGCTTCGGAGTCGAGAAGGCGGGACAGTTGGGCGATTAGGGTCTCTCTCTGTCATGTCATCAGTTGTCCATTCTTGTTCTGTATATCATGCGGAACGTACTCGTTGGAGAAGGTCTTTGAGCTGCGACTCTAGGCGAAGTTCTTCCTCTGCAGGGGTTGGTGGCGGTTTGGTCATGGAGGCATATTGGGCGTATGTATGGAAGAGGTTTTCTGTCTGTATCATCATTAGCATCTGTATCCCTCATCGGTGGTATTCTGTACACACCTGCGTCTCAAGCGAGCGGGCCTGCTGCCGTAGCTGAGCCCACCCGGTTCCAGTCGAAGAAGCCATACGTTCAGATTATCAAATTAGGAGGAGAGTATCTCAAGTCGCAGGGAAGATAAGATGTGAAGAAGGACCGACAGTTAGACCAGCTACTGACAACAAGCCAACAACGACATTGCCTATCTCGGCCCGCAACAGCCATAACACCTCCGGATAACGTAAAAGCGGAGACACAGACACTGTGGCTGATATACACAGCCACATTGGGTCACGTGCCCGCTTAAGGCGGCCACACGAAACGGAAAAGCAGAAAAAAAAGCCCTAGTCCCACAACGAAAGGCAATCCCCCAATTTGACCCGGTCCATCTTCAATTCTCTCGTCGACAACCCGTACGACTCGATTTGAAGCCGCCCACCATGGTATGTTTGCGTGTTATTGTTCCTGCTGTTCTGTTCGCAATGAACTACTTTTTTTGAGGGATTTAAGATGAATTTTCAACGATCGAAAACTGACGAGTTTGCGTGATGGTAGTCGACAAAGGTCAAGACTGGTCAGCTCTGGGGAAAGAGCAAGGATGATCTCACCAACCAGCTGGAGGAGTTGAAGACCGAGCTTAACCAGCTCCGTGTCCAGAAGATCTCTGGCGGTGCCTCCTCGAAGACCCAGAGAATGTGCGTGTTTTATCCCGATCCTAGAATTTCCCCCCGAACACGAACCCGGTCGCATGAGGCGAAATATACAAGAGGAGGAATGACAGGCAAAACAACAAAATCGACGCTGCACTGCAATCGCATCACACAAAAATACGACCAATAAATACTAACTAAATTTACAGCCACGACGTTCGCAAGTCGATCGCCCGCGTTCTCACCGTCATCAACCTCAACCAGCGCGCCCAGCTCCGTTTGTTCTACAAGAACAAGGCGTACCTCCCTCTCGACCTCAGACCCAAGTACACCCGTGCCCTGCGCCGCAGACTCACCAAGAACGAGGCCTCCAAGAAGACCCAGAAGCAGGTCAAGAAGGAGATCCACTTCCCCCAGCGGAAGTACGCCATTAAGGTATGACCGGTCTTTCCTGGTGGAATTTGGATATTGTGTCGGTAATATTTGGGTTGGCTGTGGACGTGGCTGATGGCTTTCTTTTTCGTGCAGGCTTAAATAAAAGATGGGAGCGGATCTTGGAGTTACGGGAACAAGTCGTTAGTAGAATGACGAGTTGACTTAGACCTTGCGTGGGTCGGTTTCAACGAAGTTTCTTTTTTCAGCATACAAAAAAGGACCGTTTTGATTCTGTATCGTAGGGATGCAAATCGATCTTAAATGAAGCTTTCTGAATGAGTAATGAATAGCCTCCGACTATCTCTTCCTCGCGAAAACACAACCCAATATTAGATCCATAATCGATTAAACTACAATATCTATCTAACAATAACCCCATGCAATAATGTCAAGACCCCTGCATCAACCCCGGTGTCCTCGACTCAGTTTGCAACCCCGGCGCCGGTGGCGAAGTAGACGACCCCATTGAACCATCCAACTGACCACCCGGCAACCGCGACTCCAACGCCCACATCCCACCACAAATACACGAGCGCAACAAGCCTAGTCTCGCAATCATCTGGAACGCGGGCAAAGACCGCGGCGGGTGCGTATCGCTCGAGACCTCACAACATCGAATGCAGCGTCGGATGCGCTGTTCGGCGCCGGCCTTGTTGTCATCGTTGGTAGGCGTAGTGGTGTTCGTCCTAGACCCAGCGTCCGGAACAATAACCCGCAACGGGATCTTCTTGAGAATATCAACATCCCTCGTCCGCCTATACACTTCCGTCCGCTTATCATCCCCAACCCCCAACCACGTATAATCCCCCAAATAAACTGCCAACCGATCAACCTCGCCCCTAACCGCAGGGACCACGGATCGAAATATCGCCGAAACTGCATTAACCAGAACAGGTGGGATCCTCGCATTCACAAGTAACTCCTTCTCCGGTCCAGGGCGCTCTGTATCCCCGAACCCAGCGCCGTGGTACGCATGGCGCACGGCGGAGTCGACGCCCGCTAGGAACTTCTCGTAGACGTCGATGCGCACGGGGGAGGTGTCGAGGAGGTGGCAGGTTTCGGAGTAGTAGATGCGGGAGTCGCCGGCAAGGTTTGCGGCGGAGGGGTTGTAGCCTGAGTGTACACCGCGGAGGCCACGGCAGATGAAGCGGAGGAAAGTGCGGGACATGCTGGAGAGGAGGATTATGAGGGGGAGGGAGGTTGTTGTTTTTACTAGTATTGTCAGAATGATAGCAGTGGAAGTGAGGGAGTGGTGCTTACGTTTCTGAGTAAAGGCCTCTTGGTCGGAGAGGACGCTTTCGAATTCATCTGCCAGGTCGAAGACTTCGTTTAGGATGTATTGGGAGAAATCGAGGACCCATCTGGTATTACCCAAGACCATCCGCAGTACGTCTGTTGACATTAGCATATTGCATACTATGCTCAGTGACAGAACTCACCCGAGTCATGAGGGTCTGTCTGAGTACCCTTGATGTACTGGAAGAAATAAGCAAACAGAACAGCCCCGTGGCGAAGATGCAAGATCGCCCAGGGAACAGCAGACGTAAAGATCCGTGGTTTGTATCTATCTCTGAACCCCAACGCGGCTTGAAGGCTAAGACAGCGGGGGATGTATGGGTGGTTCATGAGTTTGTCCTGATCCACAGTGAAGTTGCAGTTAATGGGTAGTGCGCGGTATATTTCGTTAAGGAACGCAGTTTGAGCCTCTGTGTGTTGTTAGAGGGGAAGTCCTGAAAAGGAGTATAGAACTGACCAGATGAGAGTTGGCGCATGACAAGCATCAATATATCGTCCGTGTTGATGTCGCTTCCACAACCCCGGCAGAACGCCAGTGTAAGCGCCGCAATGGCTGCAGAGAATTTACCTAAAAAATGTTAGTCCAGATCAGTTAATCCAGGGACACCAACCTACTCTCGTCGAAAAGGCCATTTTCTGCCCCGTACGAATGCTCCATAAGCCTTAGTTGCATTTGCCCCTCGCTATCTAGCATGACAGCACCACAAGCACTGGGAGAGAAACTGATCTGAAGGCCTGAAACCTCTGGGGGAGAATGGAATCCTGCTTGGGTTAAGCATGTTACTGTCGAGTTATCGTCTGTCCCATTGAATATAGCCATAGTCTTCGGATCGTAGAAAGTGATTGAGCTGTCGTCGTAGGTGATGGCCAGCACAGTGCCATGTTCTGCCTGATCGACTGAAATCACGTATTTGTCAAAATGGATGTCTTCGAGCCGGCGCAGCTCCATTTTTGGCTACCATCGTGAGCAACTGATTCCATACATCGAGTTATGTACTAGAGACGCACCTTAGCTTGAGCATTATGGTTCTTTTTCGACGCCACCTCGTCAAACTTGGGGTGGAGGTTTTGTGAAGCTGCTTCTAATTGCCATCGGACAATGATGCTCGCAGAACCATTTTGTTCTGTGTGATCAGGCGTGGCAGGGACAGGGTTCGAATAGACCGCAAGGATCCAAGGATTCGCCGTGGAGCCCGTCGGGTTATCGGCAGCACCAGGAATAATCTCCAAGTGAGTCAGGGCATAAATAGAATTGGTTGATAATGGCGCTTCTTCATTTTCGCCTGTGCTGCGATATGCGTTCCAGAAGCCACTAGGTGTTTCGACGTTGCCGTGTGCAAAACGAAAACTCGGCACAGGAAAGAGATTTGACTGTTTGGGTGAACTTGGGTCCCATTGAGGAGGATTCCACGAGACGTGAACGCGATAGACACAAATTTTCTGGCATACTGAATGAGTAACGACAATGATACCGGCTTCGCGTTGTTAGTCTAGTTGCGTATCAGGGGGAACGGATTGGCTACCTTGAGTTGCTACCAGAGAAGCATGGGTCAGGAGCCTGTCAGAGTAGCTGGTGTTCTTTAACTCTGCAGATATCTCTGCCCATCGACTATCGGGGTTCTGGTACAACAGCTTGATCAGGCCAGATCTGGTCACGCAAATCAGGGCTGCTTTATTTGCCGGATGAAAAGGACCAATTGGACGACGTCGAAAGGGAGCATAGGCCCAACGACCATTTACTTTGGCTGCTTGGAGAAACGCGTGGACCTGAAATGTTCAACACACGATCAACAGTAATTGGGGAAGATGGCATACCGAACGCTGCGTGTTCAGCCACATCATACCAACAACTTGGTTTATCTCATCATCAGGGTCAAAAGCTGCCTGGCGCTGGCCAGCAATGCTATTAAGAGCAATCGAGATAGAATAGATCGATACGCGGCCCGACGAGTCCACAACGGCCAATTCCAACCCGCTTTCATTCCAACAGATATGGACCAGTGGATGATTTCCATGGGCCTCAGTAACCGGGAACAAAGGCGTATCCTCGCTGAGACGCCACCTGCCATCGGAGGGTTGACAATGAAGATAACGGACGTTGACCGCTAACCCGTCTCGGGAGATGTACGCGATGCACCCGAGCCGTGACCAAGAGATTTTTCTATGCCAGTCAGTATATTCACATATACATCTATACATATACAGTAATCACATACTGGCAACATCCTAATAAGCGCATTTCATCTAGCCGCTGAGCTAGACCTTTAGGAGCCGTTGGAGACAATCCCAGCTCGAGAGAGCCGGGCTCACCAAACAAGTCGTCCACGTTGATGTCGTGGTCCATCATCAAGGGCGTACTAGGAAGGCAGAATAAAGAGAAGATTAATGCACCATTATTTTCTGGGCAGTTGCAATATGGAACTGACGAACAACCAACGTATACGATTAGAACCGGAGCAGAACAGCAAAAAAAGGGTATCTCAAGCCATAGGCCGGCAAAAAGAAGCAATAGAAGCAAAAAAGAGAAATATCACGACTCATACAACCATCTCTATCCAGAACAGCATCGCTGCTCGTTTTGATCGCCTTGACTCGCATATGAGCGGCTGACTCAGCGGTCAGGTGAGGTCATGTGCGGTCGGTAGCCGTGCCAACGGGAATAGCCAATAGTAATTAACAGTGTTACCCCACCAAGTTAGCTCCCGTCAGATCCGAAATCTTGATTGGTTGTATGCACATCCGCAAGATGAGGTAAGCATCGATGCAAAATCAAAACACGATCAAAACAATTCAACGTTGATCGATGGGTTACAATCATAAGGATATAAGAATATCAGATGGATTATGGTCATTCCCACTGCCCTAAAAGACAGGCAGACATAGACCGTATAAGCATATGTACAAGTGCTGTTCAATTGAAAAGCGTCCACACCGTACCTGTACAGTAGAGTAGCAGTAGCATCACTCCTCAACAACCCGCAAGAATGATGTCCATTTAAGAACATCAGCAGGAGAACTCGCTCTTAATTAACCTATCAACTGCATTCCTGGCGTCGTCTTCGCTGTATCTGCTGTTCGCGGGGTCAAAACAAACATTCTTTTTTTTTTTTTTCTTTCTTTTTCTTTTTTCTTACTCCATAGCGTAGTACTCCATGCTACTACTGTGGGCGGACCCAAGCGAGCAGATCCAAGTCTCTTCTTGTCATCTGTCGGCGCGCGATTAAATTCTCTTGGGGCTGCTACTTCTCTTTTTCAACCTCCTCTTTTCAGCCCTGTCCTGGCCGATATTGGCAATTTTGGCATTCATTCACTGCGAGACCTTTCTTTCTTATGTTCTTGGATATTTTCGTCTACCCTTATACCCGTCTCCTTCCCCATGATTGAATTTTTGAAGCGGTTTCCCTGATTGTGGTCCTTTTCTCTGACCTAACCTCACCCCTACTCCCACTACGACCACACCACTACCATCCTGCTACCACGATAACGACAACGAGTTCTATTCTACTATATCGCCATGGATGATGACTTCTCAGATGCCTCAGAGCTAAGCTCTCCTCCATCGTCTCCCATCGCTCCTCCTGGCTTCTTCCCTTCGCCGCCGCCATCACAGGAGGACAAACGCCAAGAAGGGCCGCCCGCCAACAAGCGACGCCGAGTCGCGACCCCAAAAGTACCCAAGGAGCGCGTTTCTCGCGAGCTCGACCTCACGCCAGATTCGCCTTTGTCGCAGGAAGAACAGCAATCGCAAGTTGATCTACTCGTCAAGACCCTTCAGAAACACCGCAAGATTGTCGTCATCGCCGGTGCGGGCATCTCAACCTCCGCGGGTAGTACGTGTCTTACCTCACCTCTACAACCATACTCCACGAGCTAACATCTGACGACTTAACAGTTCCAGATTTTCGTTCCACTGATGGCTTGTTCAAGTCGTTACAGAAGAAGCATAATCTTAAGGCGTCTGGGAAACTCCTTTTTGACGCCTCCGTCTACCAAGATGATACCCTGACCGCGTCGTTTCAGGACATGGTGCGGTCGCTGTCGGAAGAGGCTGAGAAAACCAGCCCCACGGCCTTCCACCACATGCTGGCCTCTCTTGGGCAGGAGAACCGTCTCACGCGGTTGTATACGCAGAACATTGATGGTATTGAAACGTCTATGCCCCCGCTGGCGACCCAGGTTCCCCTCAATGTCAAGGCCCCATGGCCACGCACAATTCAGCTCCACGGCAGTCTGGATAAGATGGTCTGCCAGAAATGTCGTCACCTGGGAACCTTCGATCGCGACATGTTTGCCCGCCCCGATGCCCCTGAATGTCCCGAGTGCTCGCGCACCAACCAATTCCGCCTCGAAACCGGTCAGCGCAGTCATGGTGTGGGCAAGATGCGACCCCGCATTGTCCTCTACAACGAACACAACCCTGACGAGGAAGCCATCACATCAGTCATGAACGCGGACATTCGCTCGCGTCCGGACGCGTTAATCGTCGTTGGCACCAGCATGAAAATTCCCGGAGTGCGTCGCCTGGTGAAGAGCCTCTGCCATGTGATTAAGGGTCGCAAGAACGGAGTCACAATGTGGATCAACAACGAGCCGCCAACGGGCAAGGAATTTGAAGACTCGTTTGACTTGATGGTCAAAGGAGACTGCGAAGAAGTCGCCAGGTTAGCCAACCTGAAACGCTGGGACGACCATACGGCAGAATTCCTCGAAGAGTCCGAGATGGAGCGAGCCAAGGGCAAATTGTCTGTTGTCATCGAGACGCCCAAGAAGAAGCAGAAGACCATCACGGCCTTCCCCACGCCGTCATCCAGTCACGATGAGGATATGGAGCTGCCGCATAAAGCACCTGCCAAGGGTCGTCCCAACCCAGCCAGTCGCGGACGTAACCTCAAGGATGTCCTTAGTGCCGCTAAGACGAATCCTCCGAAGAAACAACCCGCATCCAAGAAGCCTGCCGCTAAGCCCAAAGCTCCCAAGAAGGGAACCAGGGCACAGCCCAAGAATTCCAAGATTACCAAATTCAGCGCAGTCACCAAGGGCACAACAGCAGGCGCCGACAAACTTTCCAAAGAAGAAGCATCCAAAGCTATGCTTCCACTTCCAGCCGGAGCAGCCCGCACAAATGGCCCTATGTCTCAGCAGACGGGTGATAAGTTGGATACGATTCACTCGCCTTCGATTCCGAAAGGATTCGACAATCTGTTGAACCGGCCCGTGTGACTATTTGCAGGAGTTCCCATCGTTCTGTCTTCTTCTTTATTATTCTGGTGGCAATGGGTTTAAGATACCAGTGTTACATGCTCATGGCGTTTTGGTCATTTTCTTTCTTTCTCTTTTTTTTTTTTTTTTTTTTTTTTTTTTTTTTTTTGGACGTCCTACTTGGTTACCAGGACTGCACTTTGTATATGAACGATTCATTTTGTCCCAATTCTCCTGTTTATTCGTTTGCTGGAGATGATGATGTTTGCATAGTCGCTGCGGTCTGGTATGGCGTTTCTGGTATCATGGCGTTGGTTGCTTCATTCTTCTCGGATTTCATTTAATACATGTATTCCTATATCTTTCTGACGGGGGAGTTCATGTTTGATGCAGCGACTGAGTATAATTTTATAGTTGGATGTATAATGTACATTGATTGCATACCGTGATACTCGTATTATCCAATATAGTTACCATGAATGTACTAGGGTATCTAATCCATTCCCATATCCCCACGCAACTGCGAACCCCCTTCTTCATCGTCCGAGTCACTATCAGCACCAGCATCGGGATCCATGGTGCGTTGCGCGTGGGAGTCCCGATCCAGATCTTCGACCAGATTGATATCATCTTCTTGTGCTTCCTCTCCTTCCTCCTCTTCCTCTTCATCGTCCTCATCGTCCTCTGCCTCCTCTTCCTCGATATCCTCTTCCTCTTCCGGTTCAGGCTCATCGTCATCACCCTCTCCTTCGCCATCATCACCCTTAGTCTGTCCGGGTTCACCCTCACCAACCCTCTTCACCCTCTTCGCACCACGAACACCACTCTCCTCCTCATCCATTTTCTCCTCACCCTTCTGCTCTGCTGCTGCAGCACCACCGGGCCCGGCCTTCTTTCTCTTCCCCGCTTTAACCTCCGTATAAACATCCAATTCTTTTTCCAGTCTCTCCCTAAACCCCCTAAACTCCAACTCCTCAATCGCGCTGAATACATCTGTCGGCGCGACGGTTCGTTTCAGGGTTGCTTCGTTTGCACTGCATTTATCAGCCCAACGTTCCAAAACCAGTGATTACTTCTCGCTACGCGATATGAAACATAGGAATGGGATGGGCGTACTGAGAAGATAAATATGAGACAAACACCGTAGCGGCCTTTTGCATGGCTAGGAGGGCGTCTTTTTGGATTGTGGTGTTTGGGGGTAGTACGGATTTTGCGAGGCGCGCGGTTAGGCTGCGGGGGAGGAGGTAGTCCTTTTTTTTATATATCTGTTAGTAGACTTCTTTTTACTTGGGTTCTTTTGTTCTGGTTTTGGGCGCAATCTGGATTGGTTGGGGAGGGAAGACAGACCTCAACTTTAACACCATTCTCAGCCCGAGATTTCAGTTGCTGCTCTGTTACTTGCTGGTGTTGCGGTTGGGATTGCGGCTGCGATTGTGAGGGCGTTGCTTGAGGCGAGGACGATGGGTGCGAGGAGGGCATTATGTTGTTGTCTTCTTGTGAGGCAGAGGCTGGTGTGCTGGTGGATTTTCGGGCCATGGTAGCGGTTTGTCTGTATATGGTTGATCGAGTCTGGACGAGTTTTTCGAGATAGTGTAGTGAAATTCCAAAATGTTCGAGTAGTGAAAAAATCTAATCGTTGGTTTATATATGTTTTATAGGTTTCGATATAGAGGTGTAGTGGAAGATAGAGGTGAAGAGATCTCCACGAGTGACGCGATTTGCCCGCGGGAGCGCGTTCTGAGTGGTTGGATGTACGATTCTCATATCAAGAATATTACTTGTACAGACAACTAACGATTTTATATTTGCATGACTATCATGACCACCTTTTTATACCAGAAACGCCTTGGTATCCATAAATAAAATATGATAGGAAAATAAAAGAAAACACATCTACTCGGCCATCTCATCACCCTCGCCATTCCCCCATAATCCCTCGATCTTGAATTCAGCAGCCCATTCCGTGACGATCTGCTTCGTGTCCACGCCCTCGCCAGCAGCGGGGGCTGTTGTAGTACCCTCAGCCGTTGTGGTAGCAACAGGCAAGACTGGGGCGTTGGCCCAGCCCTGAATACGGCCATCGCGCCAGTCGTTGATAACGGTCATTGCTGCGCTTTCGACGTTGGGAACACCACCCTTGCCCAGACGGCCGCGCTTGCGGGCGACGTGGATCAGGAAGTCGGTGGTTTGGTCCTGGCCAGGGAGGATCGCGGGGATCTGGTAGACCTCGACCAGCTTGTTCATGAGCTGCTCAGACTTAGATAGGCGGCGAAGCAGGAGGTTGACTGCGGGTATGGGGTCCTCGATTTGCTTTGGTGGGATGGCGTTGAGAAGCACAAGACGGGCGTGATCATCTACCTTCTTCTTGTTGGACTTCTTGTCGGAGTTGTTGGTGTTGGGGAAGACGATACCGGGGGAGTCGATGAGCTTGAGCTTGCCGTCGAGCTTGACTTCGCGCAGGTTGGTGGTCACGCCGGCTTCAGCGCCCGTCGGGCAGGCGTTGCTGGAACCCTTGTTCAGACGGGACATGAGGGCGTTGATCACGGAGGACTTGCCGACATTGGGATAGCCGATGATACCGACCGAGACTGAGCGCTTCATCTGCTTGTTGTGTGCGTATGACTTGAGCGCGTGGAAGAGCGTCTCAGAGGTTCCCTTCACGGACAATTGCTTGTGGTCGAAGCTGTGTGCGTTGGCAGTACCGTTGGATGCCTTGAGCGGCAGGGTAGGGAAGTACCGGCGCAGATGCACCAGCCAGCCCTTCAGCACCGCTGGGGGAATGAGGTCAATCTTGTTGAGGATGAGAATCAGTCGCTTCGAGCCTCCTTGGGCGGCCATGATTTCGCGCTCGACTTCCTTCGACCGGGTGCCTTCGGGGTCACGGGCGTCCAGCACGTAGAGGACGACATCCGCTGCGTCGACGACCTGCTTGAACACCTTGTCGAATGCACGTCTTGAGCTTTCCTTGGACGAATTCGACTCCACGGGTGTCACTGATGAAGCGCCAAGCGAGATTCCACCGCTCTCCTCATCCTCATCCATACCATCCTCGTCGTCATCATCCTCATCCATCTCCTCATCATCCTCATCTTCATCATCGTGTTGGTCCTCATACTCCGCCGCTCTGGCCCGCGCGGAAGCAAGCAGCGCAGCCATAGGGTTCGACGAGTCACCAACATCCGCATCCATATCATCGTCGTCGTCCATAAGCTCCTCGTCATCGATCATAGTCTGGCCCTCGGCCTCGGTTTGCGCCTTCTGCTGCTGTTTCTCTGCACGACGACGCTCACGAGCCTCATCACGAATCCGGTTCTGTTCCTCCTCCTTCAAGCGCTTCTTTTCCTCGATTTCATGGAGCATTTGATCTTTGAGCGGGAAGAGGTTGGGGATGCCGGGGTCCTTCTTGACTTTCGAGCGCCATTCGGGGTTCTATCGGGATATGTAAGAATTCTAATTGAAGCAAAAGTACATAATTTGGCGGCATACCTTCTTTGCGAGCTTTCTTTCCTTGCGACCCTTAGATGCAGAAGCCTTTGCGATCTTGTGGCGTAACCGCGTGGGCGTCCGCTTAGAAGTTTTTCCTGGTACAGTCAGCACATTGACCCGGGCTAAAAACAAAACTGTAAGTAGTATAGCATACCTATGTTAAAACCCATCTTGCCAATATGATAAACAAAAGAATAGGATAAAGGGTTGATACCAAATGAGGAAAACACCTGAAGATGTCGAGAAATTTTGCAAAAATCCGGACGGCGCTAAGATAAACGGAAAAAATCTCGCCGATCTCCGATATCTCCCCGCCTGCCCTAAATATGCATCCGATTTTATCACTATCAACCTTCACCCCTGAGAATGAAAAGCTCAATGAGACTCCACACGCGAGCAAATAGCATAGTTTTAAATAAGCTACAAGGCACAATTGGGGCTTAAAGCCATTTCATCCATCAGCATGTTGAAGTCGAGCAATCCATAGACTTCGATGAGAGAGCATCAACAATGACATTCACAAGCGCTATACATATTACATGTGGAGAGGAGAAGTAGGAGAAGTATAAGGTACACCTTTATTTCACTGCTGGTGATATATCTCGTTTCGGTTTGGAATATAGAATATATGCACTGATAAAGTGCCTTAGTCCTTCTTTCTTTACCATGGAAGTTCATTTTGACCTTTTCTCTGCCTGACCAGGAATTTTTTTTTTTTTTTTTTTTTTTTTTTTGCGCTCGATTTCCTCCAAATTATCCTCATCCAAAAAAAAAAACTTTCCCATTGGACACACAAATCTGGTTCACCTCTGGGACTTTGAAGCATCCGAGGACCATCTGGCTCTTGATACAGAAGTCCGAGCCTTTCCACCGCTTATGATCCCAAATTGCAAAACCAAAACAACGATAGACACGAAATTCCACATCCTGGATGAGTGCTAAGTATCACCTAGAAAGATTACCAAGTTCAAAGCGATATCCTGGAGCACCGATGTCAAACTCCACATCGTTATCAAGATCGGGTATAGCAGGATGGGAAGAGTCGTACTGACAACGCCATTGCACACTGCGCGCGAGAGATCTGCCAGCTGAGTAGTTTTCCACTCTGGGGGGAACATAGCAGGAAAGAGATGGCTACAATCAGCCATGGTCCTAATTTGTTCCCGAATTTCATTTGGTAGAGTGCTTCCAGGTGTCATCAAAACGCAAGTCTTGCAATTGATGAACCTCATTGGGGGCTCAGTCCCAGCGAGAATTTGGCTCACTAACAACACTGGATAGCTCTTATATCAGGAAAAGTTGCCACAGAGCAGAATGGCTCGTTTCTCCTCAATTGGAGTCCAACATCAATTTGCTAGTATCGCCCTCGAGGTGGCTTTGGGAAAAAAAGGGATTATGAGGTCCACAATGATGGCGTACGATGTGGATTGCGAACCTATCTCCTCGAGCTCTGCATACGTAATAGCTCCAGAGACTTGCAGCGATCTATCATCTCATGCATACCGACATGGGCCAGATATCGAATGGTTGCTTTCACGGCCAATATATCGTATACTATGGGCGTAGACAGTTGCGAGGTAAAGGATCGTAATCGTTGTCATTCTTAATATGTTTTTCGATGAAGGTACCGAGGCCTGACACAGGCCGGATATTTAATTGTAAAAACGCAAATTTTCGAATCAGGACCGGCCGTGGTAGAACTGCATAAGGGTTTCGCCCGGTCATGACTCTTTCTTGACAAGGCATATCGAGGAGAGGTAGCGAGATCGGAAACTCATATAAACGGACGTCGTTATTGCTTTATCTGACTAGTAGCAATAGTCAGGAAGTGAGGCTCGGCAAATCTGAGGCGAAGTGTTTGAAAACAAGCAATTGCTAGTCTAGTGATGTTTAACTCTACATTGATAGGAAAACAGGGGCTCTTATATGGATTACTTCGAGTGTTGCCTTGCAATATCTGTCAAACTTACAGCAATGTTGAATTAGTATTCCAACACTTCAAGTAGAAGAGAACTGTACCAACTCGTACGGATATCCCCACAGGAGGACCCTTGGTAAGTACGGACCCTCTTTTTAGGGGACTCTCACTAGGAACGCCTCAGTGTGAAGCTCAAATTTTCATTTTGCTTGGTCTACAAAGTCCATTAGATCTAGCAACACATGACCTCTACTGAACTTAGCTGAGCTGAGCATTCTCAATTACTCGATTACTAGGTCATACCAGCGAATTTGACGAACATAATGGGCGTGAATCATTGCATTGCAACTAACTATCAAGGACGAGCTTACTAGCACAATTTAAGCATTTTGTGCTGCAACTCCGTGGGTCTTCCTTTACGACCAAAGAGCGAACAAATGATCAAACCTGTCCAATGAGAGTCGGTATGCCTCAGATTCCAATCTCAAGGCCAACCGGCTATATAGACCCCCTCTCCAATATCTCCGAATGCGAGTGCGACGTCCCCTATCTAACGGAGCTACAAACAAATGTCATCCGCATGTACGCGGTTAGCCTGTCAACGAACCACAATGCTTGTATGCGCAAGCTAGTCGATGCAGGCATCTATGTCACCACTGGTCTGGCTTCTCCCGCTGATTCGATCGAAGCCAACTCGCCGGATTGAACAATTTCTCAGACTTAGTGGTGCACTATTGTTGTCGATGTGTTCCAGAAGTACGATAATGTTATCGGCCCCTTCGTTGGTAATGGAGTTTCGAAACGGATAACGACTACGGCCTCGTCTCCGTCGACGGGAACTATGTCGCCCCTGAGGTCGACTTCAGCTACTACTCCAAGGAGATATAGAGCACCACTCCCACAGGAATTAACAACGCCGGCTAAACTCCAACCAATTCCCCGCGCGCATGCCCCACCGTCGACAACACCTGGAGGTGGTACTGCTGCCGTGTTCTCCACGTCTGAGAATGCTGCTGGTGGAGTAAGACCTGCTACAGTTGGTATAAATGGAGGACTTGGTACGGTGTATCTCGTTACGACTGGTATTGCTGGGTCCCTAATGGTGTGCCTCTAGATTGTTTAGATGCTCGTTTTGAGATAGCCTGAAAGGCTATCTAAGATAAGCCTTGGTCGAGAGTTATCTTGGCCAATTTTCTTCCTCTCATTTCCAGAGTAACCATGGACATCATCGTAGACCCTTGCGCTGTAAACGTAGCTGACAAGAAACTGAACAAAAGACGTCGATGTCCTGATGAAACAGGCAATGCTAAGATAAACGGGAAAACTTTGGCCGATGTCCGATATTTCCCCGCCATCCGTTCTACAGATTGGGCAATTCGATTGTACAACACTTTTTTTTTTGCTTTCTTTTCTTTTCTTTTCTTTCTTTCTTCCTTTTTTTCTTTCTGTTTGTTGCATGGATTCTCTTTCCTTGACTTACTTGATACCCTATTGCTAGATTTATTCTATACCGCATATCACGACCATGGCCGAAGGATCCTTCTCAGCCCCTCCCCAAATCCACGCCTTCGACGGAGTCCTCTCCGACTTTGACGGAACGATCGTTGACTCAACAGATGGTACGCTATTCTTTACATATGTTATGCTCGTAGCTAACCCACGCTAGCAATCGTCAAACATTGGCACAAGTTCGTCCCGCAGATCACCGCAGAATAAAGATCATATATTAATACAATACAGAATCGGCAATGAACTGGGCGTAGACCCGAAAGCGATCCTGGCTACATCTCACGGACGAAGGAGTATCGATACATTGGCGCTGTATGACAAGAGCAAAGCCAATTGGGAGTGTACGTTATCTATCCGATTAACATACCGCAAGAGAGGGAGGGAGCAAGCAGATATTGATAGCCTGTTTCGAAGACGTCAGCTACGTTGAAGGCCGCATCCCCCAAGAATACGGCTCCGACGCCATCGAAATCCCCGGTGCCCGTGCCCTCCTCTCCGCCCTCGAATCCTCCCGCGCAAACTGGGGAGTCGTAACCTCCGGCACCCGCGCACTGGTCGACGGCTGGCTTGGTGTTCTTGGCCTCGCACACCCACGCGTCCTTGTCGTCGCGGAGGACGTTGAGCTAGGCAAGCCTGACCCGCGCTGCTATCTACTTGGCCGTGCGAAGCTGGGACTGGAGAACTCGGGTTCGGACTCGATTGTTGTGCTGGAGGATGCGCCGTCGGGGATTAAGGCTGGGAAAGCGGCGGGATTTAAGGTGCTTGCGCTTGCATCGACACATACACTGGGTCAGTTGCGGGATGCTGGGGCGGATTGGATTGTGAGGGATTTGGAGAGTGTTGAGGTGAAAGGTGTTGAGGGGGGGAGGGTGACGTTGGAGATTCGGGATGCGCTTCAATAGACATTTGATCCCAAGTACAGAGTACGGAAGACATGATCAGTAAGGCGGGTTTTCACGATCCATGGAACAGAAGGTGAAGCTCTGGATCCTTCGCTCTGTAGATAGGGTCAAACGATGTGACATGTACATTTGCATGTATCTACCTTGCATGATATACGAGTACCTAAGGCCACCCTTGGAAAGATGAGATCGACCATCAACGCCCAACGAATGATCAAATCGAATCCGGCTAGCCCATGCCCTGTGTCCTCGTACCGTTAATTACCGGCTGATATAGCCAACGTCTCATGCTGGGGATAGATATAGAACCCAACTCTACTCCGTACTATCTGTACAACGCATGGGGTCCCATATGGCAAACGGGTTGCTACCGTTGCTGTTGTCAGTGCACTGCACTATCGACGGGAAGACGAGCCTCTTTTGCTTCGAATCAGGGTAGCCGAGGGGTTTTTCAAGATTTCAGGATCCAATTATCAGCATATAAAGCAATGCGGCGGTGAGCCTTGCTGGCTACGCTGTAGGTACACGAGTAGTTTACTTCAATTGAGAAGATTATGATGGTGCGGCCCCATTCGATTGTCCAGGGAACAGTATCGGTATCAGCCAGATACGAAGAAAGAGAGGGCAATTGGCCACACTCCGAAAGGGGGTAGTATTGCCGCCTCGACTTCACCGAAAAGAAGGTTCCGATCTTCCCCGCCGATATCGACCAAGGTATCCTGCAGGACGGGACAGATGTGACTGCTACTGCTACCTCGCCTGCAGAGCCGAGGTGCCTCGCCTTGAAACGGTTAGGCGAGTGGGCATGAGCAGGTGAGGTGCAGGTGTCTGTATCGTACGATGTGGTGTTGTGTACCTGTATCTGACAAGTACAAATACACTTGTACAAGTACGGGGTACGCTCGTATATACCAACCCGTAAACCAACCACAAACCCGCGAACCGTGCACACGAGCAGCTGCAGAGGACTCGATTCCACTTGGTTTGGTTTGGTTGGGGATGGCATCCACAATGCAATCCACATCATGCATACGAATCAGAACGTAGTACTCCACAGCGGCTAGAAAGAAGCCTCAGGACATCTGGTTAAGCACTCGACAAAACCAATTGGTGACAATTGTGCATCGGGTCTTTCTGCCGGACGGTCTTGTCACAGGCTCACAGCTGCTGCATCGCTGCATCGCTGTATCTGGGCTTGAAGGATGTAAGGGATAGCGGATATGCACGGTAGGTAAATACCGTGCAAGTTTTTTTTTTTTTTTTGTCAGGCTCGGAGTACGGTATGAAGTACAGCAAGAGAACACTCAGCTGTCACGTAGCGACAATCCCACCGAAAGTCAGAAGTCAAAGTCAGGCAGCGAATGTGACCAGCGCAAACGTACAGATGTTCATCACACACACACCGTCATTCTATTCTCGTCCTAGTACATGCTCTCTGGTGTCCGTTGTCTGTTGGAGGGTTGCATCTTGCAGCCGCCATGACAAATTCCCTGCATGAGGGTACTGTGGCTGTGGCTGAAGCGAAGATTGCGGCTGAGATGTAGTCGCAGTTGCACCGCCACCGTCTTCCCTGTTCGGTAAATAGTACACAGGCATCAATTTCAGCCCCTGAATGAATTCATGAACCTGTAAAACTCTGGACTCCAAAACCCAAGGGGATGGAAGGCACATCATACAGTTCCGGTAAACCTTATGCCCGGCGACAAGCAACTAGTTCATGGGGCATACAATTCAAATCAAATGCCGCCGTCTAGTATGGAGTACTGTCTCATCACTTTACTATGTACTCTTACTCCGCCATCACCGTGAGGGAATTCGCTAATCTTCGGGGAATTTCTCTTACTCAAGCTCCAATAATACTGTCCTTGGTTCTTGCACCGGGACAGCCAACGTCCCAGCGTCTGGTTCCGGTTCAATAGTCTCTAGGAACGGGAAGCGATCCGTGCGGATTCTCTGCGGATCCTCCTGAAGCGTGAATCTCCTTCTATCAGTGTAAAATGAATCTCAAACTATGATGTTGACAAGGTACCGGCGCTGCGTCCTGGCATCAGAAACTATCTCTAAGGAGTAATGCTCTGCCCCATCAAGCTGCCGAGTTACAGACGATCATTGATGTGAGGGAAATGTCAAACCCAAGGCCCCATTTGGTTACTATGCGAATCCGCGCTAGACAGGGTACACACGTGAGCGGATTCAATGTACATCATTCGACTTCAAAGCGGTTCTCCAAAAAGTAATCAAAAAGTTCTGCCTGTCAGAAGTCCTAATACGTACGTACCCCCCAACCCCCAACCCCACCATGCCTAGTTCTGTTTCTAATTCTCCAATTCATCACGTCAATGACCAAACAGGAGCCGATTGATTGTCACAATCACTATCACCGGCGTCATGATTACTATGGAGAATTACTCTCTAGTCCCATCTTGGATCTACAGAACATTCGGAGCCGTCGGAGTCAATGCCAGCTGGGCAGCAGTAGTATCTGGATTATTATTTCCCGCAAAACCCGGACCACTACACTACTGCTTGGGCCAGGATGAGGTCCAGGTCAGGACAAGGCCGCTTTCGGGTTTTGAATAATGCTGGGGAGCGTTTGATAATTATCAAAAGGATAGGCTCCGAAATGTTCCATTTGAGGAGCCTGTCAGTTTCAGTCCCTGCAGTTTCATCGTTCAAAGACCGAAAAGGAAAGAGAAAAAAAAAAAAAAAAAAAACCTACCCTGTAACGCGCCTGAGCGCCTGAGCGCCACTCGTCCGATAGCTAGTATCAAAGAGAAAAGAACCCCTCACTTGAAATGGCACCGATGAATGGCCGGATCGCTGCAGTCAACGATTCTTGGAAATCAATCAACCTCGTGACTGGGGGATCGTCCGGAAGTGGGCTGTATGTTCCTTTGGCGGGCGACCCGGCAACCTGGGAGCAAATATAGGAGTGTACTTGCTCTGTACCAATACAGTCACCCAGATCCCGGGATCGACGGGATCTGTTGACTATTGATGTTAGCGGCTCTTGGCTGACTGCTGCCACGCTTTCGCTCTTTCTTTTGCTTTTCTGTTTTGTCACTTGTCCTTTTTTATTATTCACAGGTCTGCGAGCAATGCTGCCAACCCAGACAGATGGAGATCTGTGCTTGGGGGTAGAAGCGGCAGGGAAGGCGGAAATAGCAATCCGAATCTCGCTTACACACATAGTTCAGTGCTGGGGCCTCGGGTAGTTCATCGGAAGGGAGGTCCCCGAGGATTTCAGTACAGTACGGTACTGAAATCAATACAGGATAGATACTAGCGTATGATACGGCGAACCGCGCATCTTGACGGCATCTGAAGAAACGAAGAACACAGGAAGAAGGGAGAAATCGGGGCAGTCGGAAAGGGAAAGGGAAAAAAGCAGCAGAATGGGACCTTGGAAGGCGGTCCGCTGAGACTAAACCGTTTTAGGAATATGTACCACCGATCCAGGATGCAGCAGGTCTTGGCTAATCAGGTTCGATGGAGCTTCCCGTGACTTGTCCAATACTTGTACTCCGTATGTGCTCTGGAGTAAAGTACAGAGTATTCATGGTACTCGTACTGGTACTTGTATCTGTTCACATCGAACAGAAATGTTTTACAGAGTGCAGACAAGTACAAGTACAGATAGAAAGGTGCTAATCTACAATTCCATCGATCTACACATGGATCCCCCTGAACCAGATTATCACATCCCGATGAACAGTGATGCTGACAACATAACATGGCGCTAATGCAGGAACTGACGAAATAGACCACCCCCAGCTGAGTCAGTGGAAAGCATGAGAGATTCATGGGTTATAATATAATTTGAGAAGCGACTGTCAAATGGTGTCAGTTCCCGGCACTTGATATGCTTATTTGGCCGTTAGCATGCGATCCTTTGCCTTTCATCCTGTTCCTGCCAACTGATTCGGCATGGTTGTACGTATCTCTTCGCAAACCACCCAGTCGTCTGTGTTTGTATTCTGTGCTGTAATCTGATCACGGTGGGACTGCGGCGCAATGAGCTAACCAGCCCTTACTACCTTGGTACCCCCGCGGAGGACTATTCTGTACGCATACCATAATGTACTGTATATTCGACACGAGCTATCTACACTCTTCCTTACTGCCTATCCAGCTGTCAAGTACTCCGTACCTGTACTTGCACAATAACAATAACACGGGATACTGTAACGTACTGTCACCGCTGCTGCCCAACCGCCACCCCCTAGAACTGGAACCGCTCGGCCGGAAGCACGGCCAATCCACTTTTGTGATCATTTGCCAGAACTCGGTGGCTCGACCGTCGCCGAGGCGTATTGTATCGTACTACAACATGTGATCGTGACATTCAACTGTCTTCTATGCTTTACTTTTACTGATCTTAATCATGAGTACAATTCCTCTGGTTATTATAGTTAATTCATATATGAAAGTAGTATTAAATCTAGATAAAAGTAAAGTAGAATAGAAAAATAGAATATTGTACCAGGTATGGTACGTGGTACGTACAGATACAGGTACCACATACAGCCCGTAAGCCGCGGGTGGAGCAGGCCCCGTTCCGAGCAACGATCCACCAATCAGAAACACACCCTCCACACCTCTTTCCCCTGCTGCGGCGGCCAATCACCGGACAGCACTTCTCTCAGCCTGTTCCTCCGTCTTCCTTCTCTTTTCGCTTCTTCTTTCTCCCCCCCCCTCCCGAACTCCATCTCAACTCTCTTTTTCTGCTGGTATTGTATTTTTCCTTTTCTTTTTTTTTTTTCTATCACTTTTTCTCCGACACTCATTCTGTCCTTTTTTAATTTTTTTTAGTTACTGGAGCTTCACCTCCTTTCCATTCCTTTTTGGTATCAGACACACTCCTTCGCTTTTTTTTTTATTTTCTTTTTTTTTTTAGCAGTGGGCTCCATCGGCCTAGTTCGTTCCTTTTCAGTCATTCTCTGACAGTGCTCTCTCTTAACTATTCCCTTTCCCCGGTTCGTTCTTCTTTATACATATCTATCGTCTCGATTCCTCCCGGACTTACCTTCCATTCCTTCGTACTATTCTTTTCTCTTTCTGTGTGTTGAACTATTTCTATATACTATACCTATATCGGTACCGAATATCTTCTTTGCGACGCCTCACATCGACCAACCAATCTCACTGTTCTAATTTCTCAATTCCCTCTTCCCAATTGTTCAATGCAATCTTCTCTTCTTCAACCGCAACAATGAATTACATTCACCATCCATATCCTTATACCACGGTCCCAGTGGACCAACCCATGGCTTTCGACCCGACAATGGCTCACCCGTCCATGGTTCACCCCATGGATGGTTACCTCTACCCTCACCCACCGCCGTTCGAGATGATGGACTTTTACCACCAGCCGATCATGGACTACGAGGAATACGCAGAGAACCTCTCCCGCCCTCGATTGACAAAGGAACAGGTGGAGACGCTGGAGGCTCAATTCCAGGCTCACCCTAAGCCTAGCAGCAACGTCAAGCGCCAATTGGCGGCTCAGACAAACCTGAGTCTGCCTCGAGTGGCTGTCAGTATTTGTCTTTTGATTACGGTATAATGAACGCAAGCTAATGGTGTGGATATAGAATTGGTTCCAAAATCGACGGGCAAAGGCCAAGCAGCAAAAGCGACAGGAGGAATTCGAGCGCATGCAAAAAGCCAAGGCTGAAGCTGAGGAGGCTGCGCGGGCCAAGTCGGACCCCATGGATCAGAAGGAAAGCGACAGGACCCCGACACAGGAGTCGGACAAGACCTCGACCCCCAAGCAAGAATTTTCAAATGAAACTGCTTCAAATGGTGAGCGAACCAAGACATCATCGACTGCTCCCTCATCATCCCGTTCGAAGCATCAGAAGACCAGAAGTGATTCGGCCCGTGAGGCGACCTTCGCGTCTTTACAAAGGGCCTTGAATGCTGCCGTTGCAGCCCGTGATACCTACAGCGGAGATGACGGGAATAACCAACCAATTACTGACAATATGGAAGAATCCGTTTCTCCCACCTCGACTCCCGCCACGACACACAACGGCAGCAACAAGCGCAGCGGCCACGGCTACAACGCACCGCTGGAATGGGAAGCACCCAAGGATAACTCGATCGGATGGGGCTCTCAAGAGTCATATGGGTATGCTCACACATTTCTTCCACTATCTACGGCGTTGTACTAATGACTATATAGCCCGCAACGTCAGCCATTCCACGCCCAAGAAGAATGGATGGGTCATCGCACATCTGATGCTGGGTCGTCATACGACGCCGCCATACAATACCCCTTGCAGCCGGAGGCCTCGCTAACAAGGCGAACCTCGTCGGAAGAACTTGCCCACCACATGGAAGGCATTGGTATTCACACCACGGCACCATCACGCGGCATGCCGCTGCTGACACACCGAGCAGACAAAGCTGGCAAGGAACTCGATCTAGCTGCCCGGAGAAAGAGGCCAAGGCCCGCTGCGATCGGAACCTCGAAATCTCACTCCATGCTGTCAGCAGCCGCAAACATGTCGCCTAGCTCCAGGGTGCCAGGCTATGGTGGTCCTCACGGTGTCAGACAATCCAAGTCGGCCCAGTCTCTCAACTCGCGATATGCGGGTGTGCGCAAGGCATCTGCTGCTCAGCGGTCGCCTCTCAACTTCTCGACATTTGCCGAAGCCGGTTTGAGCTCGTCCAAGGCGGACATGGCGTCTATGTTGCAGCCAACGGTCACCACCAACGCTCTGGCTCCCCCGACGCCGCTGACTCCGGAAGACATGCATCACTTGCTTCCCACATCGCCCAGCGACAGCTACTGTCTGTCTGCGCAACCATCTGCCCAGTTCTTCCCGACCACACAGCCCATGCAGATTAATGTCGCATCTCCCCCAGCTACGCCCATGACCGTGGATTTGATGTCGTCGTATCCGTACCAAAACGCCGCACCTCCCATGTCCGCTCCCGCCCACTATACGAGCTTCCCTGACTATGCCACTTCCGCCCCTTGCGAAACCGGTCCTCTGACGGCTCGCAGCTGGAGTGATGCGCCTACCATTCCCTCGCCCGATCCTTCCTACCAGATGCAGCCTGCAGAAGTCTCTCCGATTTCTTATGACTCAAGCGGGCACGCTGGCGACCATTTAGCTATGTCTCCTTCGATGTCCCTGACTGGGGAGGAGAAGTTCATGATTCAGGAGTTCCCTGACCAGCAGGAGGCTCACCGGTTCGTTGCTCAGCAGCTTCCCTCGCAAACACCGAAGCAATACACTTTTACGAACAATCAAACGCCGAACGACTTTTGAATAGACAATCTCACAAAAAGAGAAAATGAAAACGAAAAAAAAAAAAAAAAAAGTGCTATCGCCCGGCCGTTGTGGGAATACATTTCGATTCTTCTTCGCTATAATCATTGTTTACTTTCTATATTATTTTCTGGCGGGTCAGTTTATACGAGTGTCCGGTGATCGGAGCATTACTTGTGCATTATATTGTTGGTGTTTTGTTCTTGTCTTTCTTTCGTCTCTGTTGGAGCGTCCATCTCTTTCCTTCTGTTGAACTTTTGGGGATTGGTCCAATCCCGACAATACTTTTATCTCGTCTTTGTCTCTTTGGATTTGCATATGGATATACTGGGAGCGGTTGGGTCTTGTTTTTGGCACATATGGAGGCTTTTGTTTCTTGTCACGTGTTTACTGTTTATTCTGAACTACTCTTGTACAATCTGTACCTCTATGTAATACATACTCTAATGTGGTGATGCAAACGCACACCCTACCATTCGCTAGAAAACGATTATTTCAACGTTTCTGTTTCTGTATCCGTATCGACTAATTCGCCACCGATCTTCCGTCCATCGCCGTTGAATCTGGCATCAGGGGTATTGCACCTACATACACCGTACACAGTAATCTTCATGGCCATCTCCTACATCATAACGTCACGGCCCAGGAAAGCAATATCGATCACCGCCAATCCGGAAACTCGCGGCGAGCCTAGTTCACAGATGAGATGAGACATGCGATTTGAGGCTATTGGGTTCTGAAACATGATGTGCTGATCATCGAGATATCGGTGGCAATTAATATCGAGCCCTCTGTATTTGTACTCCGAACTATGTACGGTGTGCGTTAATAGTGCTTAGTTTAATCTTTAGATATATGCCCCTTTCACGTATAAGAATGGACTACTGTCGGGTACGATTCGATAGTTGGGGATCATGCATGACGTTGATTTAGGCTTATTCTGGTTGAGGTATGTTTTCCGTGCTTCTTCTGGGCCGTGGGCTGGGCTCTGTAAAGTACGTGCTTGTGCTCGGTTGTGTATTCGTATTTGTATTTATACACTGTATACAGGTATTTCCGAATACGGTGAGGCTGGTCCTCCGTGGCTAGTGTTTTCTCTAAATTGCTCAATTGCTGATTGATAAAAGTCTAGACAGGACTCTACAGTGTACGGGAGTACGATCCGAAGGGAGTGCTATGAAGAGCAGGCAACACTGGATTTATTCTTACAGGGTGAATTAATTATAAACTATACCGAGAGTCATCAGTACAGTTCACTCATCACACAATGGAGAAAGCGAAGGAAATATCTATAAGAAGATATCTACAAGAATGTTGATATATCACCCACGCAGTAGTATATATTTACTGATATGGTTTACTACTTATCGTCATCTATCACAACAAGTGGGCTTGTGGTTTAGTGGTATAATTCCTCATTCGCATTGAGGAGGTCCCGGGTTCGATTCCCGGCGAGTCCACATTTTTTGCTCCCGAGGCTTTCGTCACCGCACCGCATCTTTGCTGTGGTGGAGTTCTTTGGACGCTTTCTTTATCTTTTTGTAGCTCTTCTTTAAATGTATTTCTTTTTTGTTCTTTGTTTTGCTGGAGGGGGCGGGTGGTGTATTGAGTAATTATTCTATAGAATATTTGAGTCGAGCTTTGTTGTTTAGAGTGTTTTTTGGTTTGTTGTTGAGTTCGTCAAGTACTTTTCCGTCAATATATATAACGAGTGGACAATTTTAACTATCTCACATGCTACCTTCAATTCCCAATCGGAAGGAAGACCATGGCACTGGGGGATATTATTGAGTATGAATGTACATACCCCAATGAAGAGAGGAATTGACCTGCTCTGCTCAACTATCGTCTTCCATCGTACAGATGTCCAGAGCTCCGTCGCGTGGATACCGACTAGAGGTTGTGCAATTAAATCGGTAGATAGTAGTCCTGACCGAATCGATTGGGTTTTCAGCGACTTGATGTTCGTGGTACCGCGAATAGAACTAGAAGGGTAGATATTCCTTGCGTTTATTGCTGGATTTGGGTTAAATGACAAGTTAGTATTAAAAGCTATTCGTGTTAAATTATATTTGTCGGCGATTTCACCCAAACTGATACCCTCGACGAATTCCATCAGGATAAACGGCCCTGATCCCAGTGGACTACTATCCACAAGCCCTCCAGGCTTTGATACTCGGAACATGTATACTCATCCTCTCGTGGATCAGATGAAGTGCCCCATCTCCATGTTTCAGACGGCCATATAGGCGGAGTATCTTTACCTGGCCAAGCCAGATCTTTTCTTCCACCTAATGTACAAATTCAATGGACTTATTATAGTCTACAATCGAAAATTATTCGTGTCAGGAAGAATGAGGAAGATGACTTCATCGAGTTGAGCGAAAAAAGTTATTCTACTCCCTAGAAACAAAGCGAGGGCACCAAACACGGTAAAGCGGTGGTAAAACAACACTATACCGTAATACCACAGGTAGTACAAAGCAAAGTACTTCTGTTTTATCACATATACATACCTTCAATGAGCACGAGGATTGCTACGGAGGAGCCCGATGCCGTTTGCTGTCACTCCGGAACGAAGAACAAGTCGAGTCAACCTGGAGACTTCGGGGGTATCCTGCTGGCTGTGTCAGGTACAACTGGCAACGAGGTTCGACAACATGTAGTTAGTTTGTTCGGTCGACGGTACTCCGTGCAGCACCAGTTCTCGGACGCAGACAAGCGGCGCAGAAGGATACCAAGCTGTTAGCGGAAGAATGGGAAAGAGAAAAGAATAAAGAATAATCTCCTGCTTTTCCAGTAGTCACACTAAGGCTATTATTATCTCGATAGATGTTGTTCCTGTTTCCGTTACAATATTTGTAAACAAAAACCCCTGTCATGTTTGATCGGTAATCTCCGCCAAACAAAAAACGGAAAAGTAATTTAAGAAAAAAAAAAAAAAGCAAACGGAATAACAAACGATAATCAGATTAAAGTAAAATAAAGATTTAAATTCACGGTAGACAAGCAATTATTTACAGGACACTCTGTGTTCTATGCTCCGTACTTGGCATTCGATTAGGGCTAACTGCCGACAATCACCGCCTCAACTATTCATCCCAATTGATCACTTCAGCCAGAGAAAAGAAGTGGAGTTATTAAGGAGTGAGAAGGAACCCATTGGGGTTTGAGAAACGACTAGAATGATTGCTTAATTGTTATACAGGGGCAATACCGGCGCCAGCCTGGCGAGGCGTAAGCAATATGAACATCATTGACTTTTGATTGATGTTTTCAGCGTCCTTAGAGGGCTGTTAAAGATATAGCAAGCAAATAAGAGCGATTTATGGAAGAATAAGCATGGATTGGCACTGCGAATAGTAATATATGTTCGAGGCTATCTTCCTCGGTCAGTTCAACTTCTTGTCACGGCGCTCTACTAGGATAATGGAACATCCAACTCATGGGTTCTACCTAGGTAGCTATCGACGAGAGTAATCAACATGAGGAAGGAAGAAAGGAGGTGACGCCGTATTCATTAACAAAGCAAACAACTGCATCTCACGTCATAGCCAGCCAACGTGACCTGGCCGTCACACTTCTGCTCGGTAGTCGACCAAGAAAATCAGCATATAGATAAGATCCACACACCATTGTCGCACAAAAAAAGGGAAAAAAACAAGAAAGAAAGAAAAGCGCGGAAGTGGAACAAAAATTGTAACCAAAAAATAAGCGTCCCCGGGAAGGCTCGAACTTCCAACCTCCTGATTAACAGTCAGACGCGCTAGCCTATTGCGCCACGGAGACTTCTTATAGCAAAACGAAACTAATTGATGTATAGTACGGTAAAATCTGTTAACTCATCACTTATACCACGACTATTTAAAGATTTTGATATTCATGTAGGATATTTCACTTTGAATAGATATTGTATGCAGTCTGCAGAATTTAGTTGGATCCTTCCACCAGGGGTTTCGCATCAAAAAGGCTTCTGCTTGCACAGCTGTTTGGTTGAAAAGGTAGAGGCATTGGAGCAGTATCTTTCGCGTAAGATAGCGCATCCCCCATGTCGGACATCTTAATGGGAATCCCTGAAATTGATGACCGGAGTAAACCCTTTGGAATGTCTTGGTAGAATCAGCCTTAGCGCCCGGAAAAGAAATAATTCCACGGAGAATTAATAAGTTTGCGCATAGAGAGAAATACAACTACATTTCTAAGTTCAAAGCATGATACAATTATCCCTCAGAATAATCTGTAGACAGAGTTTATCTGCTAGGTTTATACCCAACTTTTTGTTCGTATTGAATTATACAATTTCAATTTCCAAAGAACGAGGTAAACCTGGGATCATGTATCATGCTCAGATCTTGATCCAATAGAGTCGTATTTAAGTCGCCAGGGAAGTTGACAGGGGTGATTGCAGAAGGCTCGAGCATCCAGTCAGCATCTTGCAAATGACCATCAAGTAATGCCTCGAGAGAAAGATCTGATGGAAATTGTGTTGGGGCGGCGTATCGAGAGTTTGTTGTCTGGAGGTGGTGATTGAGTACTGAGGCGAGGAGTGCCGAATTCTCTCCTGCTGCGCAGGAGTCTCTTACAGGGTATTAAACTCATCAAGCCGAGCATTCAAATTCTCTCCGTAGTCCAGGGCTGGTGATAATGGTCGATTTTAAGCGAGAGCAATCAGCAGACGGATAAGGCGGTAGAAGTGTGGATGAGGGTAGGATTGCAGGATCTTTGCAACCTCCCCTGCGAGATTGAGTATCTCTACATGGTCAACTACTTCTTCATGCATTCTTGCAATATTTAGAACGGACACAACTGTAAATGAATCAGTCGCAATGTCAAGCTAGCCAACGTGGAGGTTCTACCTGTAAATGGGACGGACAGAGCCGTATAGTTCGTTGCCCATCGAAGGTGCCACCTATAAGAAGGCGTCCGCACAACGAGTTGAAGCTGCTCTGTTGTGATAGGAAGAATATGGTTGACTAACTCTGCTGCAAGTCCTACGAGTGGTCGACTAGACAAGCCTGCCACTCCTGCTTCCTTTTGCAATTGACCAAGCATTGTGCACCCTTGAGCATGACTGCGTAATTCTTCTGGCCTCTCACTCGCTCTCTGAAAGGATGACATCCCGAATTCAAACTCTTAGGTGAATTAGCTAACAGAAATTATTGAAAATGGCCGGTGAGAAAAACCGGACTTTCATGAAGATTATCCCAGAATTCTAGCCATTGCCTGCACTCATTTTCTATCCTTGTGAGGCGGCTGGTAGCGGTTGTATGGAGATCAGTGGTTTTCCAACTTCCTGTTGAAAGCGCCCTGATTCTGATTAGCTAGAGAAAACCCAAAGAAGAGGAAAGATTAGAATACTGCGAAGTTGTACTATTTTAACAAGAGACGTGACGCGCAAATCGGTAGCCTTAAATAGTGCATGGCGTGGAATCGTTGCAAGAGGCCAATGTCAATTGCCTCTATTCGAGAAATCATTACTGTTCCTGCAGCAATCTCCCTCTCGATAAAGCAGAGGGACAACCAAACCCGGACTTGCTGCATAAGTTGTTTCTGGTCCTTTAGACCCAAAGGCGGCGTACCATATGTAGACACTAACTTTCGCAGGCAGAATATAATTGAAATTCCCCTGCCATCTGCAGCGCATGCCTATTTGAAAACCAAGCCTCCCCTGCGTACGCAGCCAGAAGAAGCATAGCTTGTACATTTCCGAGACCCGTAGGTCTTTTGACCTCTTCTTGTATTGTTGCTTTAGACGTCCCAGAGTATTCCGAAATATCCTCGACGCAGCAGGCTAGAGCCAAGATGATCGTGAAACATGATAGTTCACGCGTCCGAAGACAATCAAATGTATCCAAGACAGAATCAAATATTGGCATGAAGTTGCCGGCACAAGCAATAAACCTGAGATTTGCATCAGATTCAGTACCAAGAAAAGGATATGAGTAGTGAAAAACCTACAAATTAAAGAGATTTCTAGCTTGTGACTCCTGAATCAAGCTTCTGGACACAATAGCCGGTCCATGATCTGTTCTTCCCAAGAAACCAAAACATTCGCGTTGCTGCTGTGGATGGTCAATTGATCGAGATGTAGACATGGGGTTATGCGCTATCCCTTCTTGAAGAGTTGACATATGATGCACTGCTGAGCCAGGAGCACGAAGGTCTAGGGAGGTTAACCCTCGCATGGGCTCCTTAGGAACCAGCGCATCGTCTCGTTCATTTTGACCTAGAAGCGTGCTCGTGTTGTTCACCCTCTGATGCATTAGATGTCAACGATGTCGGCAAGCCAGCCGAATGCCTTGAAGACTCGTTAAGAGTTCCATGTGTCGAGTGTATGAGGCGATTATCAGAATCTTCCCCAGGGGCCTGCCTACTGGTTAGGTTTTAGCTTCTGCCAACATTGTGTGGCGTGGCACATGGCTAATATACCTTCGTCTCTTTGTCGTTTCACCGTGGGCACTCGTGATTGATCGTTTGCCTCCAGGGACCGTGAGGTCAAATGTACACTCCAGTCCATTAACTGTGCACCTTTGGCAGCGAGCATCAGGGTTATTAGTGCGCCCTTCACACTTTAATTTTTGTTCGTGGCAGAACCGGCATGCTTTGAATGTTTTCCTGCCATATTTCAAGGAACCCTGACGTTTGGCGACATTGGAACCAACAAATTCGCTCAAGTCAAACTGTATTATCCGAAGAGAAGGGCTTTCCATTTCCTGTCATCGACCACGAATTCGGGGGTTTACTGCATTGAGCAGGCGGAGGCTCCCGAGCAATTTGGAAGATCATAGTGATAATGTCCGCCCTCATCCTTGTTGAAACTGTGTGTGCTCCATTCGAACCCCAAGTTGGTTTGGGTCTGCCGAATGAAAGACTAAAAGACAGACCATTGGCGCAGAAATATCATAATACGACAACGATCCGTCAAGTGCTGCCTGGCTTTTGAAAGGCAGTTCGTCGCTATGTGGAAGGGACGGCATAACGTGGAATTGTGTCTGGGCTTGCTTCAGAAATACGCCACCCAGGGAAACTTGTCAGTTTTCACCATAAATATCTTGGAGCGCAGACCGCATGAATTCGGTGAAACTGTTACTCTCGCCTCGTTGACCTCGAGCAGTCACTTTCAAAACTGGTCCGGGTAATCCCATGGAGCCATAGAGGCTCATCATTAGGAGGCATTCCGTGCTATCGGAGTACGGGCAGCATATTCTGGTTCTGCTCCCTGCTAAGGTGGTCACCAGTCTGGCCGCGCGAGTTAGATTGTCTACGTTTCCGAATCCTCCTTGCCAGCTCAGGTTTGGGGCAATCTCTGAGTTCGTCCCGTGAACATGGATTGGTCCTGCTCCGGCTCCTACAACGGCTCCTTGCTCGGGATCCAAGCCCATTAACCTAACACAGACAATGAGAGAGTACTGTTCGTCGAGGCGTGGCTGAGGAAAGAGGCTCGGCTGGACACCAATGTCTGCGATGACCTGGCATCCGCTGAGACCCTCGCACGCCAAGCTAAAAGGTGATTGTGGCAAGTTAGGGCAATCGACAACCGTAGTAGAGGATGTGACATAGTTCTTTGGAAGCGCCGATTCTAGAACCTCGGCAAGTTCATGCAGTGAGAGTTGGTGTCGTGTGATCTCCATGGTGACTGAGATTGTAAGGTAATTTGTATTGTAGCAAACTCCAACAACCATCCGGTGGGAGGCCGCTTTCTTCTGAATAAACATTAAAACATAAATCTACTATGGCCTGGCTCGGCCAATCGGAGCCGGGTTTGATATTCGGAATATGCTCAACATGGAAACCCGAATCCGTTTCTCTGCCCCGCTGGCAAAGGGGGAGGAGGGCACGTTGGGTACACCCCTCATTTCTCTTTAAAAACCCCAGGGGCAGCAAGGAAATATCGAAAAGTACATAATACCCCCCTTATTGCGTTTTCGTGCATCGAGATTTATCCTCCATTGCTTGCTGCAACCATGACATCAGGCCCCCCCGCAATTTACCCCAGCCTCCACGGCAAGACGGTGGTCGTCTCTGGCGGCGCAGAAGGAATCGGTGCTGCAACCGTCGAGCTCTTTGCCTTACAGGGCTGCAAAGTGCTTTTCTTGGACATCGCCAAAACCGCAGCGCAGCAGACCATCGATCATGTTATTTCACGATCCAAAGAGGCCAGAGAGCGTCGGGGTCCCTCAATAAAAGCACCGATCTTCTATTATTGCAATCTTATCAATCTCTCTGACCTCGAAGCCATTGCAACAAAGATCTTGGAAGAGCACGGGCCTGTCCACGTCTTGGTCAACAACGCTGCCGCGACGGGTAGTAGCGCGCGACTCGATACGTCAAGCGTTACGCCTGGAGCCTGGGATTTCAACGTTAATGCGAATCTGAGACATGTGTTTTTCCTGTCTCAGTTCTTCATCCCAGAAATGAAAAGCGCTGGGGGTGGTAGCATTGTCAATGTGGGGTCCATTACCTGGCGCATCCCGGCCGCGGGTCAGCCGGTATACGGTGCTTGCAAAGCGGCGATCATGGGACTTACCCGGGTGCAGAGCAAGGAAGTTGGAGGGGCGAACATTCGAATCAACAGCGTCATGCCGGGGGCAATTGCGACGCGAAAACAGAGGGAGGAGGTCCTTATGCCTGAATATCGCACCGAAGTCATGCAGGCGCAAAGCTTACAACGCGATCTGCTTCCCGAGGATGTTGCAAAGGTAATTGTGTTTATGGGGAGTGATGAGGCAAGCGGGGTGACAGGGAGCACATATGTTGTTGATGGTGGCTGGGTTAGCGATCCTTGAGGCGACCAGAAGAATATTTTGACGGTCATGTAGCGTTGACATGGCAAACTCATCTTGTGCTTAGGGTTAGGAACAATCATTCTTAATTTATATTCAGTATTAGAGAATTCCGCAAGATCTCTAAGGCTAACACTCTTTGGCAAAATGTTCCAAAGCTATTTATTTCTCTTTTGGATGCAAGCGCAGTGGTAGCTTGTTGTGGCTTCTCTTGAATGTGGAGCAAATTGTACTGAATATATAATGTATTAGACCTAACCAATTCATTGATAAGGGATGAGCCTGCAGTAATTAAAAGGGTCATAGAATACAGTACCCCCCAGCTTGACATTCCTTTGCGATAGGTTTAAACGACACCTCAGCCGGCTCCTCCCCGATCTCCCGTCTCATCTCGTAAGTAATTGCTGTCGAAGTTGATGGTCCTACAGTATGACTTTTTACTGTCCATGATCATCATCATTATCTGGAATCTGCTGCCATTACGGTATCCTCGCCAGTAGGGTCCAATCACTTTAGGACCATGCTAAAAGTAAATGATGTTTGAGAAGCCGTGATTTATTGCGAATCGGATGGTTCTCTGGTGTTCTCGTCGTGGCCCTCTTTTGAGCGAGATGGATGCAAAGTTACAGTAGGAATCCATACTCGCGATAATACTTTTGATTATGCAAATTTTAGTACAAGGATTGTAAAATTTATCTCAAAAACCCATTCAGTCCATCTCGCGGCATCCCTTTAATAGCAGACTCAACCTCTGCAAAAGGAAGCTCTTACATATTCTTAATGGAGTCAAAATAAGCTCCGTTTCGGGTTTGTGGCTCGAGCAGTAGGTCAAACATCATGTGCTGGGTAATCCAAGACTCTCCTTGGAAATTTTCCTCTAACCTCGACATAGACCGGTTTGTTGTATGTCAGAGATACCAGAAGAAGCTGCTACTACAGATGATATATATATCTACGGGTCTCAGACTTTCTATGCTGTTCCTCCATTCTTAGACCCACCGCAACACCCACTCTGCTCTGAAACACAAGGAGAGCACTCTGCTCGAAAGCCCTGCGCATACAGGTGGTTTGGGGCGAGGAAAAGGATCAGAAAGATTATAGAAGGAGGCTAGTGCCTCAGGAGCTTATGGGGATAAAAGACTGTAGAATAGCTACTAGCCTCAAGTCCACGAATAAGGGTCTATCATAGCTCTAGGGCTCGGTATGGACAATAAACTTGATTAAATAATAATAATAGACCCGCCGCGAGTCCCTGGATGTTATAAATGTTCGATCTGTGGGGCTTCGCGAAATAACCAATAGGGTTCATTGCAAGGCATACCGCAACCAGCATGCATATCTAGCGCCTTTTTAGGGCAGAGGCCAGCTCTATGCCCTGTAGAAGGCATTCATGTTGCTCGAACGCTTGCACAACAAACTACAGACTCAGAATTGAATGGCAGCATTGACTGGGGCAATAAAGGAGCCTTACCAGAAGACTAACAGTAACACTGGTGCAGGCTATTGCGACTGGTGGGCTTGCAGTTGAAACAGTATTAACCACATCCTTGACCATCAAGACATTTCAAAATGCTTTAGCGAGCTATTCCTTGGCCCCAGTATTTTGATTACAAAGGCAAACCACCCACTTCTTTTCTTTCAGCTCGCGATTCTTAGTATCCAGAAAGCCAGAGCTCCCTGCTGGTTATCCTATCAGTTTGAGCATTCAGTCCAAGTAGATTTTAAGGATCTCAGCTAATGCCGTTAAGATTATGTTCGTCGTCTCATTCTGCTTGAGCAGCCATTCTGCTCTGAGTCACGAAATGCCCTCTGCCGACAAACAGTGGTTGATATATGTAGATTGCTAGGGAATGAGGTAAATCCACTGCTACATGTACAGTTACATTATGTTCACGTTCCCTCCGAGTATTCCCTCGCTGTCGCTAATGAAATATTCAACCACCCCGCTTATGCACACTCCTTCCCATCAATTTCCAACTCACACCAATGAAAATAATTGTCCCCGACAACAACCCAATAGAAGTACCAAAACTCACATGGTACGAAGGCCCAAACTTGGATTGATATACCTGAGGACCCACGATACCCATCAACTGGGCACAAGCCTAGACTTATCAGTATATACTATCCGAGTCTGGGGTGGGAAACATACATTGGTAATCCCAATAGCAATAGCAGCAGATGTAGTTCCTTTAGCAGCTCGAATTCGTTCTATAATTGTTAGAAATGTTTTTTTCAGAAAAGGGTGAGGGTGCGCACTGCTACAACTACTCACCAGGCCAGATCACGGGATAGACACAGCTTGCCGATGCGTTGGAGATCATGATGAAGATATATTTGACGACGGGTTGGTTGACTGTTATTAGGATGATATAACTGATTATTGATGTTATTTCGACTACTATCGTATTAGAAATATCCTATACTTAAGCCTTCGCCGAATCAATGTATACTCACGTGCGATAGCAACAACCCAACAATTCAATTTCCCCTTGCGGATGAAATACCCAAGAATAATAAGCACAATAAATGCAAGCGACGACGGCGGCTATACCTTATATCAGTATACATTATTATTATTATTATTTAATCAAGTTTATTGTCCATACCGAGCCCTAGAGCTATGACAGACCATTATCCGTGGACTTGAGGCCGTTAGCTATCCTACAGTCTCTTATCCATATAAGTTTCTGGGGCGCTAGCCCCCTTCCATACTCTTTCTGATCCTTTTCCTCGCCCCAGACCGCCTGTTTGCGCAGGGCTTTCGAGCACTGTGCTCTCCTTGTGTTTCGTGCAGGATGGGTGCGGCCTAGGCTGACTTCAGCTCAGGCTACCCTTCCTGCTATCCTTCTCCTGTTCGAATTGCCTCTTCCAATGATTCCAATCCCCATTCATCATCTTTCTGGACCCTTTCT